>NC_038247.2:3368381-3660862 GCF_000004515.6 Glycine max
ATGTTTTGTAAAAAAAAATGACCTTTAAATGCCATTATTTCTATAGTTAGACCCCAAATTAAAATATTTACTTTAATATCAAAATGCCATACATATTAAAATTTTAAATTTTTTTAAAAAAAAACTAATACAAGGCCCTCTCCCCAAGATTAACATAAACTTGTCTATGTAAATTGAATTAAATTCAAGTTAAATTAAAATTAAAAGTTCAATTGAACTTGAATTGAGTCTTAAATTAAATCAACTTTTTATTGAGTTGAACTAAGGTAAATCAAGTTCAACATGATTAGACTCGTTATGTTTACAAGTCGGGAGGAATAAATAGGTATTTTGGTCTCTAACTTTTGATCCCTTTTGCAAATGAGTCTCTATCTTCTTGAAATGTAAAAAATAGTCTCTATCTTTATATAAGTTTTGTAAAATAGGCATTGCTGTTAAATTTAAAAGTAACTCGTTAGTAAAGTGCATTGTTGACAATTTTAGTACCACATAGACTATACAACGTAACAAATTGTCTCAAATTGTGATACGTAAACTGGACTTTGATGCAAAATTTAAAAAGTTATCAAATATTTTTTTCTTCACTTGCTTCTTCTTCCTCAAATTAGGATTTCTAAAGCTTTTCTTCGTAGCGTAAAAGAGAGAGTTTAAAACCCTTTCGTTGCACCTCGTCCAATCCTAAAACCTTATCTCTAAATTCATTCCAATGGATTCTTCTCTTCCCCAAACCTTTGACCACTAGAGTATTAGACAATGTATATCTTTTGTGATTCTGAACCTTTTTAATAGGGTCGGTGATCTGCCAGCCACTAGGTGCCTAACCATGGCTACCATCACTCAATCTACCTTTTCATCTAACGCATAATTTATATGCTTATTTTAATTTTAAATATATACATATATAGAGATGGAAATATACAAGCTTTTACTGTTATGCTTGTGTGTATTTTAAATTTAAATAAATTGATGAAGTATTCAGTTTTCTAATGTTGCAGGTTTAATTATTGTCTCTGTACTATGCTTCACATCAAGTTCTTGTGTAGAACTTTTAACCGATATCCCTGTATGTATGAGTTCACTAGGTCCAAGAATTCTACTTTTCTCTTGATAAAAGGTTTATGATTTCCTGAACTTTCTTGTGATGTTATTATTTATTATTGCAGATGTAGTATAACTGGCATCTGCGACGTCTGAATGATGTTTACTCCTCGCTTTTACTCGTTTTGTATTATTTTGTGGGTATGTGTTGTTTTCGTTACATTTGAGTTCAGTTTCAGGATGATAACTACTAAATATGAGCTATTTTGATAATAAAAATATATTGAAAATATCTTTAAAAATAATCATTTAGCAGTTATTTTGAACTTAAATGATATGAATTGATAATTTTCTTATCTATGGCTTAAAGATAATTATTTAGCTTTTATTTTTGGCTTAAATGATATGAATTGATAAATTTCTTATTTATGGCTTAAAGATAATTAGTTAGCAGTTATTCTTGGCTTAAATGATATGAATTGATAATTTTCTTATCTTTGGCTTAAAGATATTTCAGTTATTTTCTTATCTATGGCATGCAGATATGAAAAGAAAAGATTAAAAGATCCAACAGATATAAAAAAAAGATAAATAAGGAAGATTTTTTACATCAAGCCCAAGTCTACTCCAGCAGTTATAAATAAAAAGTTAGGTCAATGAGAAAACACACTAAGTCCTAGAGCACTCTTACCATTATTCAAAGCCTGAGAACTCCTTCTCTCCCTATTCTCTTGTCATTCTTATTCTTTCTTTCACCCCCCTAGTTGTAAAGCCCTCATGACCATGAGTGGCTAATCCCCTAGTTAGGGTCTGGCAGGCCTAAAAAACCAACGATGTATGGTGTACTTCAAGATTTATCAATGCAAAAAGGATTCCTCTTAGGTTTTTCTGTTCTATTTTCTTCTCTACTTTATCTTACATTTTCATCTTTATTTTCTTTTGGGGGTTAGTTGCTCGGGAGAGGGTAACTACTAACAAAACAAATAAGGGAAGAAATCATAAGGTAATCATTGCTAGGCATAAAATGGTGACTTTATGCCCATGCATTTAGCAAACATCTAGAATTTAGTCTTAATGCATTTTATTTATCGAGTCTTTGCAAAGACATTTGGGAGATAGATAAATAAAATAGACTTGTCATTGTAAGGCATCAGGGGCATGTAAATGGATAGATGTGAGTAGAACATGTCCGATTACATTGATAGAGAAACATCATAAATTTATACATCTTATACAAGTTAGAAATGTCAGGTCTTGACATTTGCATCTCATTGAAATCCTTCTCTTAATTATTTTGTTTTAATTCTCTTGTTTTTACTACTACTCCTACTTCTTTCTCCTATATTTTTCTTGCAAATTGAAAGTTATCCCAACACAAGTGCAACACAAAATTCCTGTGGAATTCGACACTTAGACTTTTGAGGTTATACTACTTGGACAATTGATACACTTGTCAATCTGTTAACACAAGAATCTTCTATTCATTCCATAACTGTATTTGATATTGTTTTACACTTAACATACAATTGTTAATTGCTTTCTAAAGTGATTTCATCTCCTTAAAATCTGAATATGGCACTTCTTCCATAGGTTCATCAATACCTTCACCATTGGTACTATGGGTAATGAGAGAATTACCACCCAAAGAAGCTGCTAGCATATCCGAAGAATCAAGTACAATAGCTTTTGTTGTTGATAGTTCAATTGCAATCCATCATCCTCAACGCTGGACTACAGCAACAAGCATCCAGATCCCTACAGCAACAAGTGTGAGAAAAGTGAGGCCAAAAGTTACTATCGCTAAATTTCAATTCAATCCAAAGACTTGTCACATGGGTTTGCTTATATGGACAAAGACTTGTCACATAGACATATGACTAACAGCGGAAATTAGATTTTAACGGTAGAGACTTATTTTCATAACTAATCTAAAGATAGAGATTATTTTTTACATTTAAAAAAGATATAAATTAATTTGCAAAAGGGATCAAAAGTTAAAAACCGAAATACCTATTTACTCGAGGGATAAGTTTTATATGAGATTTGAGATTTCTAAAAGTGAAGTCACACTTCCAACATAAGATTCAGTAACTTAATTTTGTTTTTTTAACTAATCTATGGGTTATAAACTTCCGAAAATAATTTTTATATGTCAAATAAGTGACAATTTCTTTTATTCGTTGGAAAACTAACAAACAGAAAAATAATCATAGATGTATTACATTGATTTTTTAATTTAAATAATAAATCATATATTAAAAGTATAACTTCACTTTTAAAAATATTTAATACATTATTTTTTTATCTTATCCTCTGGTTTATTACCAAGAAGAGAATTAATTTAAAATTTAACTAAAAAATAAATAAAATCTAATCAAAAATTATTTTTATCAATAATCGAATTTATTATTTTCCTCCTTCAAATAATTGTTTTTTAAATATTATAGTACTTCAGTAAATTTCACTATAAATGTAAAAAAAAAATTGTAATTGATGATGTTAGTGTGCAAAACTTGGTTCTGCTTTTACACGGCACGAACGTGAAATAAAATATTAAAAATGACCCAGAAGCTACATCCGAGTTCATCTGACGCGTATCCAGATATGCAGTTATTGTTTTCCAGAGTTTTTCTTCATCCAAAAAAATCATTCCAAGTTCCAAACGCTTTTTCTTCCGTTAATTGATTTCTTGAAAAGTGACTCAAACAGAGCCTAAAGTTCGTAGGATATGCATCGAGTGATAGCCAGCACATATCTTACACAACGCGTAGTTGTTTTGGGACAAAATAACTTTTTGAGCAGTGATGATTACTCCCAGAAAGTTCAACAAACAAATTAAAGCAAAGTGTTTTCAACATTGTCTTTTCGTTGAAAAAAAACATCTAGTTTGTGTTGGCGTGCGTAGTTGGTGATGAATCATAAGAACTATAGTTTATAATATATATATATATATATATATATATATATATATATATATATATATATATATATATAAGCAAAGTGTTTTCAACACAATTCATAATTTATATATATATATTAACCACTAATTTTCTCCTCAACAACTAAAATTATTTATTTTATTTTTTAAAATAATTTTCTCACTTTACAGAAATTGAATCCCTTTCCTATGACTCCTTAAGTTATAAAAAAAGCACAAAAATGATTCATAAACACGTGTATCAATCTACATTCATGAAATTCAGCAAAAAAATCTATATAAATAATTTTTAAAAAATGTAAATATAATAAATGATTACAATGTAATTTAAAAAATATTAATTAAACCCATACTGCAAAAATATCCATATAACATTATTCTACAAAATATATAGAAAAAAGGAAAAACTATAATTTTAATCTCATATAATTATCAATTCTCAATTTAGGTCCTTCTATTTTTATCTCCTCGTTTTAAAAATTCCAGAATTTTGGTTCAATCTTTAAATTTAGATATTTTTTTGGGATTAAATTGTAATTTTGGTTCATTTATAGTTTTTAATCCGTGAATTTGGTCTTTTATTTTTTTTAAAAAAATCATAATTTTGATTCAATCTTTAATTTGACATATTTATTTATTTTATTTTTTATATTTAATTAATTTAAAAAATTATATCTTAAGTGAAAATATTAGATTTAGATTCAATTGGACAAAAATATAAGAAAATAAATGTATGTAAAATTGAAGATTAAATCAATATTATGGATTTATTAAAATAGGAGATCAAAACCTAAAAAAAAAACAAAATCGTCAATTGAAAATTATTGAAAGTAAAAATTATAATTTAACCTTAAAAAATTAGTGCACTCCTTTAATTCTCTTTTCTCTTCAATACCAAAATTAGGGTTATTGACTTTTTGTACTCTGTCTCACACACTAGTACGTGTTGAGTTCTCCTACTGATACGTCTTGAAAACTGTAGGTCAGTGAAAAATTCGTAAGAAGGTCGGTCTGTGTTTAATACCGGTGCAAGCGTCGGCAGCCCAACCCATTTGTGTGGCCACTTATCTCGCCGGTGCCGTTATATAATTAACCTACACGTAAGCTTTCGTAAGCAATTCTGTGTTCACACATTTTTTTTTTCTTTTTTTCTTTTTGTGGACGTTCACACATATAAATATGTTACATTATTATGTACATCATTGATTAATAACTACAACTAAGTTACAGGCTATACTGGATGATTTATTTGCAAATATACATATATAGGTCTATTTGGGACAACAACCATGAACACAGTATTTTTTTTCTGTGGGACCATGGAGAAAGTAATTGATAATTGATAAATTATACATCCATATATCGTACACTACTAATAAGATTTTTCATGCATAGGGTAATATATTGATGATTGAGATGGAAGTTATACAAACGATGGTAGCTGACTAATTAAAGACCACACTTCACATCCAAACGGACAGAGTGCTTGTCTTTCTCTCTCTAGCTACGATTTCACCATTAAAAAAAATAGTAATAATGATTAATAACAACAACAAGTGGTTGTAATTAACTTGTAACTCCACCAAAAATATTCGGGGAGGAAAAAAAATGAATAAAGTTAATTCTGCATGCGTTCACAGTTCACGTCACGACCTGGCTATCGTTCTTCCTGCTCACGGTGGTCGCGAGACGATAGCCGGAAAACCCAATTGGAGAGTGACTTTCTTCTTGAAGAATTTCCTGAAGACTGAACTCTTTTCTTGTCGCACCCGTTGTCATTTGACTCTGCTTCCACGAAGGTCTTCAACCGTTTCATGGCTATGTTTAAAGTATCTTCGGACATGTTAGCGAAACACATTCGGAACCAGCCAGGTTCGGTACAGTGGCAGGACGAGCCTGGTGAAATGTTCAACCGAACCTCGTAGAGTATCTTCTTCCAAAGGTCCATCTCAGCTTCGAATGTGTTGGAATGGAGAAGGTGCCTCATGTCAACCCAGCAAAACAAGCCTGCATTGTTGGTCTTAAGGGTGCTAATGCCTGCTTTCTGAAGGCCCGAAACGAGGTTTCTCTGACGTCGTTTCAACCTCTTTTGGTTCTCAGAGATGTAGTTTTTGGTGAATTTCTTGTCACCAAGCATGGCTGCGAGGAGGTACTGGGTTTGTGAGGAAACCAAGCCAAAACTTGACATTTTGGTCGCAGCCGCCACAACGGCGTCGTTTTCAGAATAGATTGCGCCCACACGGAATCCTGGTAAACCCAAGTCTTTGGAGAGACTATAAACAACGTGAACCTTGTCCCAAACGTTAAGGTCATTTCTATCCTTAAGAATTTCCATGACGCTAACGAAGCCTGGGGAGTTGTAAACGGTCCCGGAGTAAATCTCGTCGCTTATTAAATGCATGTCTTTGTCTTTGATGAAGTCAATGAGTAGGTTCAATTCACTCCGGGACATTGTAGTACCTAGTGGGTTGGACGGGTTTGTCACCATCACGCCTTTGACTCTGAGGTTGCGCTTCTTCGCGTCTTGATAAGCTTGCTGCAAAGCGGGTTCAGTGACTTGGAAGTTATTGGAGCTTGTGCATTGTATTGGAACAATCTCCACCCCGGTTCGCCACTTGAGATCTCTATCGAATCTGCACAACACAAGCGCAAGCAACATCAGGGGATATGTATGGGGAACATAAAAGAACTTCCACGTGGGTGTGTGCATATGCATTCTAGGATTTATTTTGTATTTTCTTACGTCAAATTTTAAGATAATAAGATCATGCTGAAATAGTGTATTTGTCTCTCTCCTAATAGACAACAAATAGGTATGATTTATATAATATTTATTAGGAGAGAGATTGACGCAACATTTAAACATGATATGTTATTTAATTAGAATGAGATGATTAATTTCGGTTACTGTTAGTTGACATGATTTATATTTCTTTTATATGTGACATTATTTATATTTTATTGCAAAAGGAGCATGCAGAATGTTATAGAAAATACGCACCCTGGGTAATAAGGAGTGGGAAGGAGGAAGGCCTCTCCTTTTTCAGCGAGGCAAAACATGAGGGTCTCGTTTGCTGACGTGGAACCGGCTGTTAGAACAATGTGGTTGGGATCAAAAGTGACTTTGTTTCCTCTAATCTCTGCCATGAAGTCTACCAATGCCTTCTTAAAGGAAGGGAGGCCATGGTAGTCCTGGAAGAGAGCAAGCTCACGGAATATGGATTTGCCTTCGCTTTTGAATCCAGCCACGTCAGGGTTTTTTTCGAGCCATGACTCTAGGAGATCGAAAGAGAGCTGAAAAAAAGACAAAATTTCATTAGGCCACCACCTTAATTATTAGGACATTACTCAATAAAGCTTGATAAGATGGCATGTCCAAGTTTGATTCATGTTACGCAAAAAAGTCTACAGTGTATTCTGCTTCTTTGTTTCTTTTCTGTAGTTTTTTTTTGTCTTATTATTTATAATACTACTAATAATAATAGAAGGTGACTATGCACCCCAATAGTATTGCTGCTGCGACGAGAATTAATTCCTAACCTGATTCTCTGCAAGACCCATTTGAATAATTCCCTTGGGATTCAGAACCTCATCGTAAGGGTTCTTTTCATATTCCTGCCATCCTAGGAAGTATGAAGAATCTTGGCCGTGAGAGTTGCATGTGGCTTTTGTAGACAGTAGCCTCATTTTTTGTTTTTCGGTGTAAAGGGTGGGCAAATAAGTTTTTTTGACAAAAAGGGTGGGAAAAGAACTAAAGAAACAAAATTGGAGAAAGGCTCAAGCAATAGAATAGGTTGGAAAAGCAATTATTCGAAGAAAGAATGTCTAGGAGGGAGTAGAGAGACGATAAAGTGAAGGTCTTAATTCTTGATCCTTTTGTACTGAAAAAATATTGTTGATGAGGAGGATTGGTGGGGGAAGCAGTACATAGGCGGGGTATTTATATATGCCAAATCGTATTGGAACAGAGGGCCACGTGATGCTGAATACGACACTTTTGACCAAGTAGTGTGTCTCTCTGCTAATGAAGAAAGAGGAGGCAAGTCTATACGCGCTTTGTCCACCGCCTCATCATTTCACGTGAACACCACGCTCCCTCGCTTCACTCAACATTCGTCAGCTACTAATTATCATCTATAATGAAAAGTGCCTTCCACTGGCAGCACCCTCGCGTGGGATTTCAGGTTTATGTAACACACAAGAATCATGAGGTATTTTCTTCTGTTTCTATTTTTTTTTTTCTTGGTATATCAATTCAATCTCATTCATTTTTTTTCACCTTTATATCTCTAGTATAGTATATATTTTTTGGAGAAATTTTTTTTAAAAAAATGCGATAAATATAATCAATGAACTCATAAAAAATCTATAAAATCAGAAAAGAAATCAAATGTAAAAAAAGATAAAAAGATGACGTTTTATGAATTATAAATGAATAAGTTGGTTAGAATGGAAGCAGGGGAGGGTACTTAAGTCAAAAAAACACAAAGAAACAAAAGTCATGTAACCTGATATAGTAGACTTGCGGCACTGCGAACACCATACCGACAGCAAAGCACATGGTAAATGGGTCAGTAGAGACCCACACGGTCCACGATGGCTAGGGTATACCCACAGCATGGACCACGATGCTCCCTGGTTGCACTAACCTCCATCTAATTTTGTCGGGCAGTTTTCCTTCGATCATGTTTTAACTTTCCCAAATCATGCTCTCTCTCTCTCTCTCTCTGTTTTCTTAGCTAGCATGTTCTAATATTTTGGTGCTAGCAGGCTAACATACACACTCATCGGGCTACACATCGCATCACGTAAGCAAGCATATAACTAAATCAAATATCAGAATTAATGATTGGTCAAACTTAGCTCACTATATCAATAGTATTACCATGATAGTGGATTTCAACCATACCATAGCAAGCAAATAAAAGTTGGATTTATAAGGTGTTGCTAGGTGTTAATACTCGGTTAATTATAGCGCATCTTAAAAACGTGTTATGATTCGATACGGAATATGAATAAATTCATAAAATTCTACAAATATAAAAAAAAAATGACAACAATAATTTCCTTTAATTTGTGCCTGAACCTATACGTATAATGTTACCAAAAGAGAACCTATACGTATAACAAACATTCGTCGAATCTTTTAGTTGAGATTCTGGTAGAATTGATGGCAAAAAAAGTTGATGTTTTGAATAAAATTTTATTTTAGAAAAAAAATTATTTTTATTTAAAAATTATATTTTTAAAAGTTTAAAACAATTGACTTTTTATGATAAAGTCACGAGCATGAAGAAAAAAAAACAATTGACTTTTTACAGAAAGTTAACCAACATGTGTGCGTAAAATACACGTGTTTTAATTTTATAGCTAACTAAGCTAAGCACACACAAAAATAAATTTTATTTGATGAAAAAGCTGGCTTTCTACCGTATGGGGTCGAAAATGGATATGGTTGTCCTCGGAGATTCTTAACTACAAGAGGCGCAATTTATTAATTTTAATTGAAGGAAGCAAATTAAGTTTATAAGTTTTGCAAACTTGGTGCTTAGATTTTAAAAAAATAAAATAAAAACAACCAATAAATGATAATCACTTGCTTGTAAATCCTAACCTGTCACCCGCCCTTAGTTTCTAGCTGCTTGATTTCTGGATATTCAATTCCGTTGACATCTGGACTCACATGGATAGGTGAAGTAACAAAGTCACAGAGTAAAAAATAAATAACCTCTTTTGAACCGCTCCACGCATTTTAGCTCTTGTTAAGTAGTAGAAGAGCTTAGTGAAAGCGTTGATCCATTTTTAAGTAATAAAGTGGTTAGAGTGAAGGTAGTAGTCAATCTCATTTTTTGTTGTTAAAAATAAAATGCTTGACGCAAAGAAAGCAAACTTAACTGGGTTGGTAAGGTAGTTAATTGATAACTGCGGATCCACGTACGAGTTACTCCGCTCACTGATTTGCATAGCCCCGTTTCTTTCTTTCTTTTTTTTCCCCATCTTTACTTGTATTTTTTTTTTAATAATCTTATTTTCCCCTTTGTGTTTAAGTTTTAACATTGTTTTGACTTGTAAGAAAGCCGAAAGACAACTAATGATGCTTATAGCTTTCTGACGTTTCGAGGTTGAGGTGGATCGTGTAAAAGAAACCGCGCTGAAGTAACCCTAACCAGCATCTAAAAGCGAAGACTGTAAATACACGTATAATGTTATAATATATATAGTTTGAGCATATATTTGTGGGGGTGGGGGAGGGGGGGAGGTCCTTAGCCTACTCGTGCGTCTTTTGCTGCAGTACAACTCTTTCATGACCAAAAGGATTTGGAAATAAAGAGATTAAATGATAATGATCCACGGCATACTAAAATCTGCTCAGATATGTGATAAGTGGATTCATATAATTTCGTATAAAGGAACGAAAAAAGCCTAAGAACATTATATCAAGTATCAAAACTAGACCTTTCTCATTACATATTTATGTCATCAAATTGAGTTTGCGATGAAGGTGTTGCAAATTTTATCAGTTACATGAGACTAAAAAATGTCATTTACTAAAACAATACATTATGTTAACAATAATTTTGTTGATATGAACATTGCGAATTTATACTAATAATATGCAAAATTCCATTTCTCGGAAATCACTATATACTGTTAATAAATTAAATATTAGTATAATGTGAATTATGTAATAATATATCGCACTATTAACTAATGTAAACACATAACGTCTATACTAAATTACTGATAGTTTAGTTATAAAAAATACCATTAGTTTAATTTTTACTATATATAAATAAAACAATCTTAACGTTTAAACTCTTTTTTATTTCATTGATAAATTAACGTTATTTAATGTAAGTACAATATAGAGCGTTTGATTGTTTAAAAATGATTAAACTGTTGATATGCCAATTCTCTTTCCAAATTGAAAAAAAAATTGAGAATGGAGAGAATTTTTTTGTCATTAATTACGTTGATTTGAAAATAAGTAAACGTCATTGAAGTTTATATTAAATAAGTCGGCCTATAGTGATAATGGTACAGGGGCTGTTTGTCTATACATAGTATAGTATGGCTCAATTTGTACACTTATATAACTAAATGAGAATGGATAAATAAATTTGACATTTTGAAAATGAGTTCCTCCGACCTATATAATAAACTTCGTTTATATAGCATTTTTAGTCAATGAGAATTGACTTGCTAAGCATTGTTTCTTAATTTGTCTCGTTTCAAAATTAATGCATACCGCAAGTTTGAATGAATATTAATACACTAACTTTTTGTGTGCGTGTGTGTGTGACATACACCAACTATTAAAAAAAAAGACATACATGAGAGACTTGGTTTTTAACTAAGATGTCCATGTAAACATCTTCAGAAGAACATTTTTCTAAAGATTCAAGTACTTCGCTCAAAAAGAAAAAAAAATATGTCTTGAGTATATGCATTTTTCTTAATTATGTTAAAGAAAATTTTTTATCACACATGTATAATAATCCTACTTGACTCAAACAAAATTATCTACATAAAAAAGAATACCTAATCTATTAAAAGAAGAAGAAGAAAAAGCTCCAATGTGAGAGAGTTCACAACAAGACCAGAAAGACAAAGTTTAAAAAATATATTCTTTTAGCTAGGTCTTAGTTAAGATTCTATCGTTTTGCTTGAAAGCTTTTCCTATGAAATTTTCATCATTTAAAAACAAACAACTTTAATATTCAATCAAGACATTTTTTTATATAATATTTTAAATTAATTAAAAAATATTCTCTCAAAACAACCCGTCCAAAGCAGACTCTAAATTATTTAAAATTAACCTGCTCTGTGAATCAGAAAATAAATAAATAATAATAAGATGTTCTATTTAAAACTTAAATCTTAAAAAGAGAAAAATATTCCCTCCATTTCTTTTTAGTTATCAGATTTTGAGGAAAAAAATTGTTTTTATTTATATGTCATTTTGCAAAGTTTAAAATCACATTAATTATTCTTTAATCAATTATATCCTTACTTATATTTTTTATTTTTTAATTAATTTACACATGTATTATTAGAAGAAAAAATATTGTATTTTTTGTTTTAACATAAAGATTTTAAAGATTTGTTGAAGCGAGATTTAATGACAGACAAAAAATATGAATGGACGAAAACATTAGGGGCCAATGCTGCAGGTTAATTTTTTGTTAGACTAAATGTAAAAATTCGAAAAAGTTGAGAGAAAAAACATAATTAATCCTTAATAATTAGTCCCATTAAATAAATGCAAGGAATCAAATATGAAAGCGACCTAAACAAAGACGAATATTAATGCATGGGATGCTATAGAGTAAAGACAAAGGGGTTTCAAGTTCTCACCTCTTAACTTCACTCTAGCAATCTAGAAATATAATGCGAATTAATAACATGGTCCAAATTCATGGACAAGCATGGGAAGAGGGTACCCCATGAAATTCTTTCCAGGCAGACAACAACAAATACGGTCTCTCATCGGGGTAGAATGATCTGATTGATGCAATTGATGGCATTTTAGCTCTAGCAAACACAACTCATAAAAGCACTGTTACGGGAGCACAAAACTAAAGACATGATACAATAGCCTTCCAATTTTGTAATTGGCCATATTGGAACACCCCAAATCAATGAATCATTATTGGTAAAAATGCCAAAGCATGTACTTTCTCACATCTTCATTAGATAGGAAGGAAATCACAGAAGCCTAAGGAAGGTTTTAAGTTACAGTGTCGATATATATAACTATTCTTACCATTCTGAAATCATTATTATTTAACTTAATTAGTGAGATTTTTGCTATTATATTATACATCAATTTTTAAGAATATGCATGATCATAATACTTTCATAAATTTTCGATATTTTTCCTCTTTTAAACTAATTTTTAAGAGTGGGATAAGCCTGATTGGTTTATAATTAATATGGTATTAATTTCTTTTTAGGTTGTGAACTAGTGATTATAATAATATGGTATTTGAGCTAATTGAAATGCTGGACCATTCTTAACTGTGTAATTTTACAAATTTCACGCTTAAGTGTTAAGACTACCAATATTCTAAAATTACAACTTTTAAGATAGAATAATTATTAAAATTTCAGAAAAAGCACAAAATTTGTGAGCAAAATAATTAAAGTATTCACAATTATAATCACGATATAGTTGTAGTTTGTAAAGACATTTAAAATATTTAGAATTTGATTAGAATGCTTTTGTAGTATAATTTTTTTTTTTATATTGATTCTGTTAGGATAAATTTCTTAACATGTAGAAAATAAAAGTTCATCTAATCAGTAAAGAATAAATTTATATGTTACAAGAATGTGAGTTTAATTTTTATTATCAATGTAAATAATTTATTAATGTATAACATGTAAATACTTCTCTAAATACCCATTGAACTTTCAGATTGCCGCGACTTTAGTAAACTTTAAAAATCAACTCACCTAGATTTTTATACATCACAAAAACTTAAAGAAATATAAAATAAGAATATAAACAAATTAAGTTTCTTTTATAAGTTAAAATTAATTTATATACTTTAATTCTTATAAAAACTCTCTCATCTAACTTTTATAAAAGTTGAGATTCATAAGTTAACTTTAACTTAAACAAGAATATTTTAATTTATTTTACTCTTACTTTTCTTTCCTTATAAGTGTTTGGTGAGAATTTATGCAAACATGATCACCATTGTCTGATTATAATTTGCAACAATTTTAATTTTTATAATAATTATTTTAAATGTTATATTTATAATGATTTTTAATTAATTAATAGTGTTATTTTTTTACAATAATACTACATGGAAAATAAACGCTACAAATTAATCAACAATATTATGATTCTAATTAATTACACTTTGGGAGCGAAATTTAAAAAAATGTAGTCCTTAAATGGCATTGCAGCAAATTAGACAATCCCATTTCACTCTTTTTTTCTTTTTCATTTTTCTCCCCGTCAAAATCGAATGTCCGATTAATTGGAAGCTTGTTCTAAACGAATTTGTTCAGATATGGCCTTGTAATGACCCATGAAATTGAAAGGGCAGGTTAATCCAATTTCCAAATTAAGTATATGCAATTAAGAAATCCTGAAGAATTCAAGTCATTTAAATTAATTAACTATAGTTAGTAATCATTCATTCAAACATTATTAGAAACAAATCACTCATCATTCAACGAAATTTATCGCAAGAAATAAGTTAACAAAACTATTTAAACCTCACACTAGTTTCCATCCTTCAACTCTTAACAAGGTAAGGCCAGGGTAAGAGTTTTAATAGATAAACTTTGTATCATTATTGGGGTACAAGAAGACCACCGTTGAATAACAACAATATCAAATTCACTTACATCTTAGACTTAAAAAGAAAAGAATTAAACTGAGAAATCTTCATCTACTCTCTAGTGATCTCAAGTCGATCTCAAGTATCCACAAGTTAATTAAAAAGAGATGTGTTTAAAGAAAATGAGCGAAAGATAGAAGAGATAGACCACATGGTTTGTAATGGAGAAAGGGTTATTAGGGAATATGAAACCGTCGGTTAACACCTTCCGGGACATACTTAGACATTTGTCATAATGAAGGACCATTAGAGAGTTTGTAAGTATACCATGACAACAAACATGATGCTCACATTAGTCCATTCTTCAATCTCTTACAAGAAGACATTGCCATGATCCATATTCTCCCTTTATTGAGTTATTCAATGTTGTAGGTTCCTTGTTGTGACCCATCCATTTTGAATGCTCCTCTATCTTACTCGTGACTTCTCAAAGTGAAAAAACAAAGTGGATTAGTGAACATCTAATCCATTATTTAGCACATTGAGGTCAACAAAAATTAATATGTCTATCACGCTAAATTTTAATACAGGATATATAGCTCAAGACTTCATTTTGAATAATGAAGTAGTAATATTTACCAATTACTCCTACTAATTTCCCTTTCTTTCTAGTTTCATATCAAATGTTGATTTCTCCATTCAATTAAGTTTTCTTGTTGATTTTACGTCAAATTAGATTTAAGAGGAAAAAAATTACTTTATTTTTAAGCACATAAATCAACTAACATGAGATTGTTTCAAATTAATTAGTAATTTTCAGTTATTTAAAAAATATAAACAAAAGCCTTAATAGATCATCAATACATTCAATTAAAACTAAATAATAATTTTATTTGAATAAAAT
The DNA here is from genome assembly GCF_000004515.6 of Glycine max. Taxonomy (NCBI): domain Eukaryota; kingdom Viridiplantae; phylum Streptophyta; class Magnoliopsida; order Fabales; family Fabaceae; genus Glycine; species Glycine max. The sequence continues at coordinate 3,383,563 of NC_038247.2, forward strand.
TAATTACAAAAATTACGATTAAAAATTGTAATAGAGAAATAAAAATGTGGATGAAGGCACCCAAGAAAATGTTGTAAATGCAAAATCCAGGAGGTTCGGGAAGAAAAGGACCTTAAGCCGCATGCAGGAGAAGCGGCCCACCGACGCCGACATCGTTGTTCACACTCTACTTGCGTGCGTGCCGGACTATATTTATGCATCGTCATCCATGTGACGATATTTTTCTTATTTGATACTTCTTTTTATATGTTTTTTTTTAATTTAAGAGAAAATAAGTTATATATGGATAATATAAAATTAATTTTATATTTTTATTCAATCCTAATTTTTTATCCTAATTTTCTATGTATCATAAACATGATAATTATTATAAAAATTATATGAACATTAATTTATAATTGGATCACAGTTTGAAATAATTTTATATGATTAGTACAAGACTATTAAACTTTTATTTTAATTAAATACAAAAATTTTAGAAAAATTCATTCTCATTAATATTAAAATTATTTATATCTTTATTATATGCTGTTTATTTATTTACTGAATCAATATTTTTATATTCTTAATTCTCTTTCATTTAAGAAGTATAAATATAAAAAATAAATTAAAAATAATAATTAATTTTACTAAAACTTTTAAAATGATAAATAAAATATTTTTCAAACAACAGAATTATTCCTTTTAATTTTTTGTATTAGCAGATTATTCCTTTTAATGTATAGATGTTCCAGCAATATATAACTTTATTCCTTTTATTTTTCAGACTTCAATTTGCTTGAGGTACTGTAATTATTCCTTCAAATGCTGTTAGGATCCCCGAACATTTGACATAATTCCTACAATCCTCAAATTTAGAGTGTAATTGGAATGTTTGGTAACTGTAAAAGTTATACATTATCAACCAATAAAAAATATATATCTACTTTTAAGATATTTTTTATATTTTTTTCAAAAAAAAGTTAATTTTTGTAAATATTTTTATAAAATTTAATAAATTTATTATATATGATTTATGATAAATGATAGTAAAAAAATATTCTAACTATTCGTGCGTATGTTGTTTATTTTAAAACTTAAGCTTAGTATTTTGGGGGTATATATACGTGCCAGGCTGGTATAGTTGTATTTTATTTAGGATTAGACATACATGTAACTGTAGGGTATAGTAAAATTGGAAGGTCGTTTATATTCATTCAGTTCAGTGTATTAGCGCGTGGACGTTACACGCGACTTTTCCTCTTAATTTTAACTAGTAGAGAAATACTAGGAACATAGATTCTATTCTTTCTTGTAGTATTTCATTATAACTAGTATATTGCTTATTCTGAAAAAAAAAGTATATTGCTTATAAATTGCATGGTAAAATTAAATTTAAAACAAGTAAAAGTATAAAATATGTTAAATTATATATTTTAAATTTATAGAAAGATAATTTTGTAAAAGAATAATGAAATATAGTTCAAAACCATAATTGTAAAAACAATCATGAAGTATAGTATTTCATCTTTTTTTTGTTTGTTTATAAGTTAATAAACCCCCAAAAATTACTATTTACCAATAGACTTAGCCTTTGCTGATACAGTTTTTATCTAATAAGAAATCAAACTTTTAGTATGAGCATTAATAGTCTATACTAATAAGCAGATGTATTGTATATTAATAATTAATGTTTGACTTAATAAAAGAAATAATATTTAATGTTGCATATATCAATTTAATATACCAACAAAATTGTGTGCCAATAAAACATGTATAAAAACTGTAGCAAAAAAGGTTAATTATCGACAAATTGTTATATGAAAAAAAATATAATGTTTTTAAAAAGAAATGTTGATAAAACAAGGAACAGAAAGTTGTTGGAGAAAATTATACACAATAAAAATCGAAAATGCATGATAGCACACGAAGGCACACCATGAAAATGCATAGATGAATCTTTATTGTATATGTCAAATAAAGATTACAAGTTTGATATCCTATCCTTCCTAAGTTGAATATCACCCTATAAATTCAAGTTTTTCTGAATTGTAAGGAGTGATAAATTTTCCAGTTTTCCACTCATAATAGACTCTTTCGTTTCAAATGATCGAATCACACACATAATTTCCTCTCGTGAACTTTGATTGGAATGTTACAATTCTTCACAAAATCCCTATTTATACAGTGGTAGGGTATGACTTCTTTCAATAATGAATAAGTATCAATTATTGTTTCTCACAGTTCTCATACCTTTGTAAATTTCTATCTCTTTTATCTAAAGTTAAATGTGAACTTCTTAAAAATCAAAATAATAATTTCAATAACTTATAATTCACAATGGATTGAAGCCACAAATTTAATGGTTTAAAAATTTGAATTCTCTTTCCAACAAAAGCATGTGATAAATCTATTTTCGAGTGCACAAAGCCTTATTTTAAGCAGCATGTCCAACATTTTTTCATTTTATAAACTGTACATCATCAATTCTTATTCCTTATAAGGGGAAAAAAATCAGTTCAACTTGTCATTCTGACCCCGAATGTTGTAACAAAACCTGGTCCTTATCAATGCAAAGCAAACTAACATTTTGTTAAAAGTTTTTTAATTACTAAATCTCTATTTGACATCGATTTTTTTTATGAAAGCAATGTATTCCTATAATAAAGAATTGTGATACTAACTTTTAATACATAGAAATATAAATCGAAGTAATTTTTGTCTCTTCCAATAATTTTTTTTTCATACATAAGATTAGGTCAACATATTTAAAAAATTTAATCATCTATTAATTATGTAAGACCTTGTTAGTATTTGACATTAAATATAAATGTTCTAGGTATTTAACTTCAATCATAGTGTTATTATACATAATTAAATCCAAAATAAAGTAGTGTGATAAAATTGGATATATGTAGGATTTTTTTTAAAAAAATCATGGATTAAAAAAAAATTGGATATATGTAGGATCTTTTAAATATAAATGATAAATTTTAAATATTTAAATCATGGTTGATTAAAGCTGGTTGACTACGAGTCCTATATTTAAAAAAAAAAAATACGTAGTAATTTATTTATTAAAATATTTATGTGAAACATTTTAATGGAATTTTTTTTTTGCCAGCTTGAAAGCGTGCTATTATAGCTATTACTGTCGAGCAGCATTGGCATTAATTTCAGTGAAGATTAATCCATAATAAGATATATATTTCATAAGTTTGACGGATAAGACACATTTCAATATTATTTTTTTATTCGTAACAATAAAATATAATATAAAAAAATTTATAACACAAGCACATATTTTTGTTCAATTAATTAAGTTAGGTCATCTCGTACATCTCATTACTATTAATAAAAAGTCATATAAAAATATTTAATTCCATAATACATAAAATAGTTATACTTTAATTATTACTTTTTTTGAAATAAACATTAATTATTGCTATTACTCGAAACTAATTAAAATGGTTAAGTCAACTATTTTTTTTTTATTATCAATAAGGGCAACAAGTTTTAAATTGTGCTAAATGCTTTTTTTACACACTAATATTCTCTAGAAAGACTACTCTATTAGAGTCAGATAAATAATTATGTGACTAAATTCTCATTTTGAGTATTTACTATAATTATATAGTTAAGTTTTGAACTTAACATTACTACTTAATTTGAAATAATTTAATTTGTTAATTGATTCACACAAGTGTACCAAAGATTTTAATTTGTAAGGGAGGTCACAATTTTTTATTTTTTTTTTGTAGACTTTCAATAATATAAGCCAAGTTGGTAGGTAAAAGTCAGAAGCTAATACCTCACCCCAAAAAAAAGTCAGAAGCAAATATTTGTGAAGTGAAGAGGGAGGACCATGAAGCTGGTCCTAGTCCGACATAGTCCATAGAGTCCAATTGTTATATTGTCTTATTAAAGTCATGTGGGTCAAGACAGAAGAAGGAAGTCAATGTGGTGTGGCCTATGCATATCAAAGGGTTTTCACTTACAAACCAACCTCTTCTGGAAAATTATTTGCGTCACTTGTCCAAATCAACCAGAGAAGCCCTAATTAGTCTGTATTTCCTTCTCTTTCCAAATGGGGACTCCTCCAGCCCAACATGAAAGCGAACCATTGTAGTCTTCCTAGGCCCACTTTCAACTTAATCATCATGTAGATCTCCTGCATTTACTCATTTTTGTTTCTTTTTTCAGTTCGTCCTAGTTATCTCCAACTCTTATTCTATCCCTTCGTTTCATCTTTCAAATTCTTATTAAAATATTAATTGTACCTAGTTGTTGAATATCTAGAGTAGACTCAGTAGTTTAAAATAAAATTTATAAATTGAAAGTCCAGGTGAATAAAAACAATATTTTAGGAAAATATAATTAACTAATTTGCGAAAAACAAGAAAAGGAAAGTTGATGATTGAAATATTTTCTCGCTGGAGCATATATAGCTGTTAAACAGAGACGTATGCTTAAGAAATAAAATAAATTCTGATAGACCTGGGACAAATTAGTTTTTCTATTTGTTACAATATCCTAAAGCATAATAGCATGAGTAGTAACTATCAAAGAAAACGACTGCAATCGGAAGTCAATAGGTATTTGTTAGTAGCAGTTAAGATCATATTGGTCCAGAAACAACTGGATAAAACTAGGAGAACTAGTATTTGATGTTAAACATGTAGCAAGAAATTCTCCCCTACACACATCTATAAGGTTCATATAAAAGAGCTTGTTGTAGCTACAAAATATAGATCCTGTGTTGCTGGAGGATTGTTACCCCTAAATTGACAAGTTTTAGCCACGTGGGGACATTAAGATGAAGAGCCATTGGGTTTGAACTTGGAGTTTAAATTATTGGGCCAACCTACTGTCTGATTTGCCTGTCTAGTGAAATTGATGGAAGTTCTGGGTTACACTCATTTTAACTAAAAATTCTTGGGCCCTAGGACATACCAAACACACGCCGCTCTTTCAGACCGATAAAGAAAAAAATCAGGGTTTTGTTTGTTTGATGTTTTTTTTTTTATAAATAATTTACAGTTTTATAAAATTTTAACAGATTCAAAAACTTATTAGACTAACTTGATTTATATATATTTTTTCTAAAATTATTACCATTTTATGGTTATTAAAAACAGAAAAATAAACAACTCAGATTTTGTTTCATTCTCTCTTTTTTCTTTAAAAAGAATCAATAAAATTGAAAACATAAGAAAAAGTTATATTTTTATAAGAGGAAAAAAAGTTATATACCGACAACAATCACACTCATCCAATACAATTCACATGCACGATAAATTTATTAATTTTTAAAATAAATATTTTAAAATAATTCAAATAATAATTTATGATTAAACTCTTTTTATAATGACATTACTGAAAATAATTAAAACAAATCTAACATACACCGTTGATTTTCCCATTTTACTGGCACCCAAGGTCATCGATTCTCTCAATCTTTGTGGATTACTTTTTTTTTAATCCTTATAAATCGAAGACAATCTCAGTGAATTTTCAACGACTAACACGGATTATTTTTGGTTCATAGTTATAAAAAAATTCATGGGAAAAAACGCCGAAGTATTAATTCAAAAATTAAAAGTAATTTTTTTAAAAAAAATATCATTAAAATATTCTCATCGTTTATTTTTAATGTGCTTATAGTATAATCTTTAATAAAAAATACTTAATAATATTTTAACAAGTATTATAAGATTATTTGTTTAGTAAGATCCAAACCACATTTTATTTTATTTTTTTAAGTTTTTTTAACATAAAAGTAGTAAAAATAAATTAACTTTACCTCTATTCTTAGATTAAAAATTTTAAGTTTTTACATTGGTGTCATCATTTTATAGATTATGGTTTATTCCCCTTTTACATTGAAATTGAATTGATTCAGTGACGCAAATTGACAAGGGGAAAGAAAGAAAATGAAGCTCTCTTCTCCTTCTGTTGCATTGTATCCACTAATTGTTGCATCTAACAATTGAGAATGGGAGGGGCCTTCTTGGGTTGGATAGCACCAACTACATTGTTTTTGGGTTGGAAGTTCTGGTGAACCCAACAGAAATAAATAAAAAATATTTAAGAATTTATAACGCCTACTACTCTTGGGCCAATGGAATCCATGACGGGCATTGCTATACAGATTATCCGGCTTACGGATTAACAGATCCACATGAGGCCCAATCTGTAAGTGTTTTTTTTAAAAATATGTTTTACGAATTAATTTAAAATTAATGACTCAAGTATGAGTCGTCGAATCTATAACTTTTAGGTTATTAGTATGTCCCTTTAAACAATTGAGCTAATAGTCCAATTATATTATAAAATACATAATGTTGTTATATATAATACTAAAAAATTTTAATGTATATTTAATGTGCATGTAAATTTAAATAATAAATTTTATGACAATTAATTTTGATATAACTAATACGAATTATTTAATCTGCATATTTTTTTTATAAATAAACAAATATTTATTATTAAAAAAAATAATTTATTAAAATTTTAAAGAAAAAACACTTACGGATCACATAATCTGTATGAGTTTAACTCATACGAATTACATGATTTGTATGAGTTATACGGATTAACTCATATGGATTACGTAGTCCGTATGACTTATACGGATTATGTAGTCCCTACGTAATTCATATGACTTGTGCGAATTACATAATTTGTATGATTCATACAGATCACGTAGTTCATACGTAATTTGTATGACTCATACGGATCGCGTAATTCGTATGAGTTAACTCATACAGATTATGTGATCCGTAAGCGTTTTTTTTATTAGTATGTCCCTTTAAACAATTTATTTATAAAAAATATACAAATTAAATAATTTGTATGAGTTATATCAAAATTAATTGTCAAAAAATTTATTATTTAAATTTATATATGCATTAAATATACATTAGAATTTTTAGTGTTATATATAATAACATTATTTATTTTATAACATAATTGGATTATCAGTTCAGTTAGTTAGAGCATTGTGATAATAACCTGGAAGTGGTTCAACTCTTGCTTGGACCATTAATTTGTAAAACATATTTTTGAAAAAAAAACAAAAAAAAAACACTTATGGATTAGGGTTCATACAGATCAGCTATTTCGTAAGTCTCATATAAAAAGGTAAAATGAGAAAATTGTAAAATTGCTGAGTGTATCAGCAATTTCTTAGGATGCACATAGCAATGCCCATCCATGATCCAGCAAAGGGAATAAAAAAGCTTACAATGCAGACACACAATTTGGGTTATGACTTAGGCTATTATTATTTGAACCTCCTTTCATAATTTATTTTCTAAAATTGCCCTTAGCAGAAACTGAATTCCAGAATTAGATTCCAGCATAGCAGCATGCTTATGCTTCCTTTACCTTCTCCTTCACCACACCCCTCCTTTAATCTATCAAGAAAGCACCGACCATTGTCTTTGGCTATGCTCTCATCGACTTCATCCTAAGCGCTATCTTTGGTACTCTCTCTTCCTCTACCAATTCAAATCCCTGGCCCATCTCCCTCCAATCCCTAACCCCTATTTCCTTCACACCCACTAATCTGATTAATTCTTCTTTTGAGTTTACTCACATAGATCGACTCACTAAACCCCCTTCATCACCTCCGACCCGACACCATGTGGGTGAATAAATGCCAAACAATGCTGCAGGAGGAAATTTTGGGAGGCTAGGGGAGAGTGAGATTGATTTTGACCTTTGGAACCACTTTGTCAAAGAAAAAAAGAAGAGTGAAATTAGGGGAAATGAATATAAGATGTGCTCCATTGGATGAATCAACAAAGGGTAGGACCGTAGGAGGAGGGTGTGTGCATGAATGACTGCAATCTGCAGGTCTGCAAAATAGACAGGTTAAAGAAATTGAGGGTAGTTTTGTAATAACAATTTAAAAATAAGAGAGGTGGTGCAAAAGTAAAAGTTTGGGGTGTATTTGGAAATTTCCATGACTTATGAGGGAGTGCCCCAATAGGGAAGAGAAGAAGGAATTTTGGAGTGCTTGTTACCAGGATGGACACAAGTCCAAATTTATTAAATCAGCAATCAAAATGGCTCAACATAGTAGGAGGTTGCTCAAACATCATAAAGTCTATGTTCATCTAATGTGCATGGTTGGCTAGAGCATCAACACATCTATACCTTCCCGATAAATATCTGTGATTTAAACGTGTCCTGTATTATTGATCAAACAAGAATAGCTCAGACACATTATATAATACACAAGCGCACACACACATTTCAACTTTTTTTTGTTTTATTGAAAATAAAATCCATTAATAATGGTAAGAACAAATAATAACAATAATGGTTATCAGAGAAATTAAACTACAAATAATAAAATCCATTAATAACGGTGAACATTTGAGTAACAAAAGAGGCCCGAACAAAACGGTCTAAAACAAAACAAAACAAAGGCAGGGCTACAAACTCAGCCGAGAACTACAATTAAACTAGTAAATTTCTTTACATTCAGTTATGGGTTTGCGCATGCATTTCCAAAATTCTTGGGCCATATAAATCTTTTTTAAAGGTCTCTTGTGAAGTGATCAGACAAAACTTACTAATTTCTAGAATGATGATGCAGTTTCTTGGTAAAAAGGCTATTCAAGAATCATGCCCAATGGCCATAAACATTTTTACAAAGCTGCAGCTAGGTCGACGGGCCTTCATAACGTGTAGAAGCGACCCAAAGGAGGCTGCAGTAGATCTTACTCTTATTGTCAAAAATAAAATATCACTGCAGTATGTATAACTTAATAATTTGCTTGTGAAAATCACAAACATCGTATAGCAGACTGGGTGAAAAATGCAAGCCAAAATCCTTGAACATTTAGTGCTGGATAAATTTTCCTCACGCGGAATATAAACCAAATAGAAAATTAAATTATATGCTGTGTGTTTAGTTTTACGTTTAATAATTGATTTTGAGTTGAAACAATTTTAAGTAATTTTCATGTTATTCAAAATTTTAGTTGAGTTTTATTTCTAATTTGATTTTATAATAAAATATTTTAATATAAATCACATCACTTCAAAATCAATTTTAATTAAAATTAATTTTATCAACATCCATTCAAACGCGCATTAATCATTTTTTCAATAAATCGATTATCTAATTGAATCACAGGTGGAAATTGAGTCGAGTAAAGTCATACTAACTGTTAGGTACTGAGTACGAGAAGCTGGTTTCGAGGGTCCAACACCTCCTGAAGAAGAAGAGAAGAAGAAAGTTAGAGGGACGGAACTCTGTATTTTCATTCATGCTACAGCTTTATTACACGTGCATATTTATAGTATGAATTTCCTAATAGAATTCTGATTTTGTGCTAGGAAAATATTACAAGCAAATGAATTTTGTTATTGTTGTCTCCTAATTCTCGACAACCATGATCCTGCAGATTTGCTCTTTGCTAACTCAGCCAGATCACATGCTTGGTGATGGTTCTTTTTTGTTTTTCCTTCTAGCTGCACCCCCTTGTTGCTAGGTCCACTGTTAGTTGCTTCTTGCACCTCTGTCTCTCTATCATTTCACGACCCTTGCAAAAACACCTTGTCCTCAAGGTGTTGGGGTTCAACGCATGGCTTCCAAAAGTGATGCCGGGATCCCAAGGTCTATTCTGATGAATTGCACCCAATTTAGCTCTTGAGCATAATGCAAAGGCAACTGATTGGAGCTTGTATGCGGCCATGGTAGTCCCATAAAGAGGAACAATGCTAAAGAACTTGTTGAAGGAAATGGTGGTGCAAACGAGACCAAGATTGGGCAGATGAAGAACAGGCATAGGAAGCGGACTCGACAATGGTGGAAGGAATGATTGCACGGGTGCAGGACATGAAGGCACAGTCAGCATGGGAAGCGGATGCGGCATGGACGGCGAAGGTGGCATGGGCAACGGAGTCGGCATAGGTGATGGAGTCGGCATGGGCGACAGTGACGGCATGGGCGGCGAAGTTGGGATGAGCCGCAGAGTTGACATGAGCAGAGTCGATATGATGGTGGCTAGTGCCTGCACAGGGACGGGCGATGAAAAATGTGGAGTGGCATTGCGAGGGCTTAGTCGCTGAAGAAGGTTGTCGATGGTGGTGGCTAAGGTGTCGATGGCAACGACGAGGTTGAGTTGACTGAGGGTAAGTTTGGCCAAGGCGACTTCGAGGCGGTCCATGCTAGCGGGAGAAAGTTCAAGGTGGTTTGGTGGGTGTTGTGGATTGTGGTGGTTTGGGCTGGAATGACAGCCATGGAAGGCGGTAGTTGAAGTTGGTATGACAGTCATGGAAGGCAGCCATGGACTCTTAATGAAAGCACTAAATGTTAGGTGCTGAGTATGAGAAGTTGGTTTCAAGGGTCCAGCACCTCTCGAAGAAGAAGAGAAGAAGAAATCTAGAGAGAAGAAATTTTGTATTTTCATTCATGCTCTGCAACTTTGTTACACGTGCATATTTATATTTATAGTGTGAATTCTCTAATAGAATTGTGATTCTGTGTTAGGAAAAGATTACAAGCAAGTGGATTCTGTTATTGTTGTCCCCTAATTCTCGACAACCATGATCCTGTAGATTTTCTCCTTATCAACTCAGTCACGATCACACATGTAGGCTTGGTGTTGGTTCTTTTTTGTTTTTCCTTCTAGTTGCACCCCTTTGTTGCTAGATCCACTGATAGTTGCTTCCTACACCTCTGTCTCTTTATCACTAACACTTTTTTTTTTCTCTCACAATATTCAAATTTAATATCTTACTTAAGGTCACTCAGACTAATAGGCATCATCAAAATTATATTTTCTTTGAATCTTATTTTCGTGTTTTTTCAATTTTTTAATTTACAGTTCCTGAAGACCCTTTGCTAAGTGCATGAGATAAGGAGGGTGATTCATATCACGCATATCGTCACGTCTCCCTGCGTTTATGCAACTTGTGGGCTAAGCCACACTGCCAAATGTTAAGGAAGTCGAAAGCAACAGAAGATTAAAAGCAAGTGCACTTTCCTTGTGAACGTAGCAAATAGAAGGTATTAGCGAGGGGCACGAGTGATGAAACACAGTGTCAATCATGAAATTCCATTAGCTATAGGAGCAACAACGGGCCAAAATATCCTCTACTCTGCAATTTCGTGACCAAATAACATGGGTGGGGCTAGGGGCCCAGCTCCATCATGACACTCATGCCAATCTCGGAGAATCCATTAATGAACGGAATGAAAGCACATTTGACTTTCACCCTAAATAACTAAAGCATACTTGACCATCTCACTTTCGGTGTAGGTGTTCAATATCTATTATTTTGTATATCGTAATTTCAGCGCTCAACGGTATCATCACCATGATTTGTTATGGAATAGACAAGTTTAGCAATAGATATCCGGGTCAAGATGGCTACTGCCAGTCCAATCTTTGTTCTGAATGTTTTTTTGTTGTTCTCCCCAGTTTTTAGAACTGGAGCAATTTAATCCTGTCACATTCAATTAGTTTAACAAATTTAAATATAAAAGTATCAAATTAATCATCACCCATTACTAATCATGGCTACTGTTTGATGTATCATGCATGTTAAAAAAATTTAGATTTAATTGTTTACTGTTTGATGTGTCATGAATTCACTTTGACAACTCACATACATTGCTTCCTTTTCGGCTAGACAATATTATTAGTCCATCCACGATACGCATCAAAAGAAAAAAGAAAAAAAACAGTTTCAAACAGGAGCTTAATTTGAAGGAGTCCTACACTCTTTTACCATGCAAAATGCAATGTAATTATTTCCTGATTAGAATATAGACATTATTATTGATCCACGATTGAATTGTGATAAATTGTAGTTAAATTCTATCAATTTTTCGTAATTTAGCATTACTCTTTTAACATCTTAGGGAGTTTATATTTCAAGTATAAAACTGTATCATCAAGAGTCACATTCTCAAGAATAATATGATCGACTAAGAATATCATTTGTCAATATGTTTAATTAGTATTTAGTAAAATATAAATTTATTTAATTAAAAAATGAAGTAGAGCTACATAGTTATAGTTGAAAATGATTTTCATTCTCATAAAAATTCACGTTTCAGACTTTCACTGATGAGAATAAAATGTGATATTCCCAATTGGCCAATTTAACTTTTCCAAGAATCTTTATATACTTTGAAACAAACACAACCTTAACGGTATAAGAGCTGGATGCCACGGAGCTTAGTTAACATTTTCCTTTTCCCGTCATATTTTCCACCCCGAATAACGCAATGAAATGTAATAGTTAAAGTAACAAGAATGCAGTGTCCGTTTGTCACAACGGGAAGCATACGAGATGATTCCAAATAACAGTCGCTTTACGAATGAAGAAACTGAAACTCGAGTCACTAGCCTCAGCCTAGGCCCACTTAGCTTGCAAGGGAAGACAAACAAAACCAGGCCGGAAGAAGAAGAATAGGAAAGTCTGACCATAAATAAAGGGAAGAAGAATAGTAGAGAGAAAATAAACAAGGTACCCACCAGCCACAATTATGGGAAGCACTAGATTCACGTTAACCCCTCATAACTTTCTGGCTGTAAATTTTAATTTTTGTTCACACTTTGCCCAACATCATCATTCATAAAGTGCCATTAAATGATAATTAATTTAAGTATAATAATACTATCATTTAATTACCCATTGTTAAATATAATCTCATTAGAGTAGAAACAATGACAAAATTCATCATCTGAATATTTTATTCAGATTCAAATTAAAATAAAATAATCTAATATACTAAGTTAGTAAGTTTTGCATGATCTAAAAATAGTGATCCTAATCCTAAGCTAAGTAGGGAGGGTTACATATAGTAAATAAAGAGGGTTGACTAGTTGACGTTGGACTAACAAGTGAACAAGAGTAGAACAACAACAAGTCCCAATCCATGTGGCTGTGTAGTACCGTTGGTGTCCCCCAGCGGCTCCTTCCGATAATGTGACTCTTGTGCAGATTAGAAAGATGGCACCAGCTGTTTGATGAGTTTGTAGTATATATTTTAGCAGTTCAACGGCGCAGCGCATCTTCAAGACTTCATGTAGCAGTAGCAGCACCGCACCCACTAACCTACCCTACCCTCCTGCCAAGTGCCAACCAAACCCAACCCACCCAATCATCATATAAAATAAATTTAGTTACTAAAATCAAGATATCTCATTGCCAATCCATGCATCACTACAATAATAAGCAAAATTAAAGCTGCAAGCAAGTCTTTCAAAATCATTTGGATTTATACACTGCTAATCGCATTCAATAAACAGAAACCCATAATAATAGAGCCAATCAGCAAAATTTTGAAACAGTTAATAGTTATGGGGGAAAAAACAGAGAGAGAAAAATTAAATATATAAATTAGAAAATAAAATATATCCCCCGTGATCGATAAGAGACAATGATCTGAACGACCAATAAGTACGAAGAAATTAGGGGTAGCCCACACCCACACCCACACCCAACCTCGCTTTTAGAAAAAACAAAAAAATAAAATAAGGAGTACCTGGTACGGGTACTATTTTTTTTTTTTTTCTGAGGTGAAGAAGCATCAGCGATCCGATCAATCAAGTTGAATAATGAAAGATACTAGTACTAGCTTGGAATTGGAATAATTTGAAACTATTGTAGTAATTGGTGATTAAAAGGTGTTGTTTCAATATTCAATAATCAGGCATAAGGTGGCTGATTTTGCCTTCCTCGAGCGCCATCTTGCGCTCGGTAAATTTCAACCAAATACAAACCCCGGTGAAGCTAAGCACCAAGCTAGCAAGGCCACTTCCCAAGCCGATCCCAACAATGGCCAAAACGGACAACCCTCTATTCCTAAGCGGCGGCAACGGGTAACCGTAGAGATCCTTATTCTCTAGGAATGAGCTGGCGTTGAATCTGGGCAAGTTCCCGCTCCGGTTGGAAAGCGAAGCCGGGATGGGCCCTGAGAGGCGGTTATTGGACACATCGAAAGCGGAGAGGCGAACGAGCAGGCCCAATTGCTGAGGGATGGGCCCAGTAAGCAAATTATCGTGGAGGTCGATGATGTTGAGGTAGGCGCACATTGTGAGCACCGGGGGGATCACCCCTTGGAGACTGTTCGAAGAGAGGTTCAGAACGGCGAGGTTGACCAGGGACTGTAGTTCTGGGGGGATTGGGCCTGTGAGGAAGTTGGAGGAGAGGTCTAGGGTTTGGAGATTGGTACAGTTTGAGAGGAAAGGGGATATGGTGCCGCGGAGAGAGAGGTTGTTGAGGGAGAGCTTGTAGATGCGTCCGTTGTTGCAGATTGCGCCTCGGAGATTCGAGGAGGAGTCGTTGCAGGGCTTGGCGAAGTTCTCTTCCTTCCAGTTATGGAGCAGTTTGTTTGGGTCTTCCAAGGACTTGCTTAGGTTCGTCAGGCATGCTTCGTCGCTTGGATCTGATAAAATCCTCGGGATCAGACTAATCCACCACCATACTAACACCACGCTCCCAACTTCCATACCTGATTATGACGATGAATTTTTTATTCCTTATACCATTCAGATTGAGATTCATCCAAGGAAAAACACGGGAAAGAGGGATCTATATATTTAAGCCTTGCTTGCTTCCGAATAAAAACAGGGCAAAGTAGAGAAAGCGAGAGATGTCGGAGTTTGTTCTTCTGTTGTATCTCTATCTCTCTCGTGTTGTGTTCGGTTCTGTTAAGGCCAAAGTGTGTGTGTGAGAGAGAGAGAGAGAGAGAGGAGACTAATTGAAAAATGGTCTTCACTAATGTAGTAGTAGTAGTACTCTTCAATCCTGTGGCTAGTTTGGTTTTGTTTTTTATTCAAAATTATTATTAATAATAATAAGTATTTCTTGGGGTTTGGTTGGGATATGGACGTGGTACGAGTGAAGCACTTCTCTAACGTAAAATTTGGCTCACGAAGGAAGAGTGTAGTGTAGACAGTAGACACGAGAGAAGGCGCGTGCGTGCGTGCGGAGGGTGAAGTGAAGGAAAGGGAAAAGGAATAGAGTGAAAATGAATAGGGAGGGAAGCAGAACCAAAGAGGGCTTGAGTGGGGCCATTCGAATTGGAGTTTATGGGGAGCGATGACCTGCAAATATGAGGCCTAAGACAGCGACAATACGCCAAGGACATTTTTGACTTTTTCGTCTCTACCTTTTCTATTTCCACGCCACTCTAATTTCTACACTACTAACTGCACTTGCCGTTTATACGTTCAAGAAAGAGAAACACCCTGCTTTCTTGTTTCTTTTCTTTTTTTTTTAAATAATAATAACAGTAACAGTAATAATAAAATCAAAAGCTCTCTCTAGTGCTTTCTTTATCGTCTAATTCTATATTACTGAACATTCTTCGACTCTTCGTTTTGGAATTTGGCAATCAAATCAATTTCTTTTTCTTGCTAACGGTTACCTTATGATATTATTTAAGGAATTAAAAAAATAAAAATATTTAGTAAAAAAATTATAGGAAAACATTGTTAGATTGAATATAAATAATCTTTAAAAGTGTTTTGGTTTAATATCATTAGTCATTTTGATCAAATTCTTATTTATTGATTTATAGCCGTCAAATCTAATACCAAATTTTTTTATCAACACTAATAAAATAATTTTATTTTAAGTTTCTTAACTGTGTTCTACCAGAATTAATTGGTATTTGTCTTTTTTTTTTTTCTTCTCAAAAGCTTGAATCGTGACTACGAATAACACTAGATTGTTCAGCAGTTCTGCTTAACCAAAATAGTATGAATGTTTTGCATCACAAGTCAATTGGTATTTGAGTTCATTAAGCAAAGTATAGGATTTCATCTTCCACTTTGACTAGAGTCATAACCAAATGTATTACTTTACTTCAAAATAGATTGAATCGGTAAGAGGAAATTATTATTTTTTATTTGTGCAAATCTAAGACATCGTTAGGTATGGTTAAAAAAAGTAATTAGCAATTATTTCTTCATTATATGGATATTTTTATTTAAGTATAGTATTAAATTTTAAATCTAAATATTTCTACAAATTAGGATTATAAGAAAATATAGATAATTAATTCCAATAAATAAAAAATTCAAAATACAGATATTTCAGATTTAAAACAATTTTTTTTATAAAACTTTGAATATAAACAATTTTACTATTATGTCAAAGTAATCACGTGATGAGATTATATTAATTTTTTTCACATTACTACTTAACTGATGAAGTGACTCTTTATTATTTTATCACGTCACATTTAACAAACTAACGACATATATAAAAAATAAAAATTTAAAAATATCAGCTAGTAAAATAAATAAAAAGATAACTAGCTGAAAAAAATATCATAAAAGTAAAAAATATATTTAAGTTTTTTTTATCATTTACATAAATTTTAGTACATGCAATTCACAAAATACATTTTTCTTTGTATAATTAAATTTTACTATAAATAAATGCTTTTAAATATATATGAAAATTAAAATTAAAAATCAATAAATATTTTTAATCACATAAATTATATTTTAAATAAATGATCAATTATTTGTTTTTTGATATAAGATCATTTTTAATCATCAATAAATTCTCCTAAAAATATTAAAAAATAATTAAGAAATGAAAGTGAAATAATAGATAAAAAAGAGATTACAAAAATATCTAAAAACATTTTTATTAAAGAAAAGCTTCTAAAAGTGTTATTGTTAAAAAATAAATTTTAAAAACATTCTTATTTAAATATAGTTATTCTAATTTATATGCAAAAGATGAATGCTTTTTAAACTTTATTTTTAATTTTATAAAATTAAATATACGAAAATTCTTTTTCTTAAGAGAATTTTATGAAAATTCGAAACGCATGACACCGTGGACTGATAATGCACTATAGTTGTGTATGATATATATGGGACCTAATAATTTGCATGCTATTTATGATTACGCCTGCTGATGATCGATCAATGGCATTAAACTAATCATAGCAATGTGTGTCTGGCATTCTACACTCCTTCGCTCATTTATTGGATGATATAAAGATTTTTTTTTTTTTTTGGTGAACATAGGAAATAATAATGTAGGATTAACAAACACAAAGTGAGGGAATCTGGGCTCATTCGGGTTGGCTTGCAGGTTGATTGGAAAGTGAGTCAATCAGTCAATTTAATTTTATCAGTTTATTTTTTAGCCAGTTAAAAATAATCACTCAGATTAGTGGATTTTATAAGTTAGCTCACCAAAGGTAAAGTTGAGGTGATAAAATTAAGGTGCTAAACAAAAATCAAAACATCAATAGGTTCATTACATTATGTCTAACAGTTTATATATATTTATGATTTGAAAAGTCATTTTGTACATGATAGGCTAGCATTATCAAACTACATATTCGGATAGTTTATGGCTTTGTTTCTTGCTTGGATTTGATCTTTCACCCCCTTCCCGAAGTTGTTTGCTATTATGCTTTTTTTCTTCAAGTTAATATTATTCACGGGTGCTAGTTTAGCCTTAGGGTTGGGAGGTTGCCAACCTAATTGAAATTATCCTAATCTTGGGGCTGCACTAACGTCCCTTTTTGCTTAAAAAAATGATTTGAAAAGTCATATTCAAGTTCTAAGTTCTAATTCTATGTATAAAAAAGATAAGCTAGTATATTATTATCCTTTATTATTATGATTATAATATAATTAAATAATTGAGTTTACATGCTACTTAATTAATTTTAGTATTCAGTGAGTTAGTACAATAAGTTGTAATTATCTTTTTTGATTAAAATAATAATAATAATTACAATTACAATTCGTAAGTAATATAATTCAACACGTGTTCAATCTAAACATATCTTATGCTAAGCAAGTCAGGTTAAATTTAACTCAAATTTAAAGTGATTTAATTTTTTTCTAACCCAACCTAACTAAAACCTATAAAGAGCCAAGTTGACTCACAAGTTATGACCTATATTAACCGTTCTGAATTGACATGCCAGATCAATAATTATGCATTATAAGTTTATAACACCATGTACTATATTTATTGAAAAAAAACTTTATTATAATATATATATATATATATATATATATATATATATATATATATATATATATATATATATATTGTGTGTGTGTGTGTGAAAATTGTAATTACTCACCAGTATATGATAAAATAAGAGTTTTTATTCATGAGAGTAAGAATGTTTCCTACAATTATAAACATTATTTATTATTTTTTACATGCTTTAAAATTCTTAAATTATTAACTACTTCAAAATCTTATGTTTTTTTTTAAGAATTAAGGATGTTTTTTTCTTCAAAATTTTCTTTTCGTGTCAATTTTTTTAATGTAAAATACCAATAATTTATATTTTCATATCAATGTTTTTATAAAAAGGTATAATTTTTCCGACTAAATTTAAGTCATCAATATTTTCCAATTATTTATTGGAATTAAATGCGAATACTTTTCTCATAATTTAGAAATGATTTAATTTGAGGTGTACTTAAATTTGAAAACTTGCTGTCTGATTCTTTGAACAGAAGTAAATAGTACTACGAGGGTGCGACTGATCCCGCCGCCACTAAACATACAAAATAAATTAAGGTACCGGGAAATTGATTTGGCATCTGAAGGCTGAAGCAGATTACATTATTGAAGCGGGACCAAGGAGAAATCTTCGCATAACGTCCTGAAGTGAAGTCCCAAGTAAGAGATGGCACATGGTGCCATGCATCTTTAACACTATCAAAGTCAAGAGAACCAGTAACCCACCAACGCTTCATGAATAATGCACATTACCTGGCACTTCATGTTTACACCAATAATATATAGCTCAGACACAACCAACAGAATCAAATGAAATGTATTAAGTCACAATTTTCATTGCCTCAATTGAGACGTTATCTCCAAAATGTTGTTATTTTCTTATAAAACATTTTTTAAAAATTCAGTCAGATTGATGTTAAGCTTCCAAAATCCAAACAAATGCAATAACCAAATATAATCGAAGGAAACTGTCATACCGTTATTGATAAAATCTAATCACGTAGACTTTTTCTGGTTATTTTATTGTTCTCTTATAGACCTTTTCTTTTCTTTTTTTTTTTTAGCTTACAACATTGCAAAATGTGTGTAACAATAATTCTTTAATCGTAATATATAGTACCTTATTGAAAAATCGAACTCTACTTGTGGGAACATTTTGTTAATTATATATAAGTGGATATTGGGAAGTGGCTGTTGGTAATACCTAAAAGAAGCGTGTGTATCCTGCACCTTTGAAGAGTGGGGATGATAGCTAGATTTTGTTTGTTTTGCACCCTCCATGAGAGATTGCGGATTGGGAATTGGTCCAAATAAAAACTAAACTATAATTGATAAATTGATACTGAAGTTACGATCAAAGGTCTTTTGTTAATCACTGTTTTATTCAAGAATTAATAATAATTATTAAAAATTATGATAAAAATACATTTTAAAAATCATCGAGAGTATATTAAGATGTTTTACTTGTAACCAAAATTTTAACAAGTTTTACTAATATATAGAGTATTTTCTTAAAACTTTGACTCATTAACTAATGCCTCAAGACCCTACTAAACATTTACATATAATAAAAAGTGAAAGAAAATAATAGTTGTGCAATTTGTCCTAATCAAATCATACTGAACATATGGATATTGGATATGCATTTTGTAACAAAAAAAATGTTGGATATGCACCGCCGCACCGCGGCACCTTCCTTATTTTCCGTTGAGTCAAAACGTCAAAGGCATTAATCTATTTTGACACGAAATTTGTTCCAAAAGTAACAGTCCCTTCTCCCAATCCCCCTCTTCCATTTCACAGTTTAGGGCCAATATTTAAATCGTTGCATTCTGAGGATATACTAGTATTATAATACAACATGGTTTATTAAGTATTAAAAGGTCCCAAAAGATGCGCAATTTAAATTTGTTACGCTACTCACGCAAGCGGGTTTTACTTTCTAAGTGTCTTTAGGCGTTGCATTTGATCCTCCACCCCACAAAATCTAATCCAAGATAATCATCAAATTTATCGTTCCTTTTCCCATAATAGTGTAATATCTTAAGAATGATGTGTGACCAAAACAACTTGATGGAGATGCCAACCTATGTAGTAAACAGCATTAAGAGAAGTTGTTTAGGACTAATTCTTTTGTTTTGTTTGGGTCATAAGCCTTAAGATCTAGTTGGGCTTTTAATTATTAGGTACGGTGGTCCCATTTCTATTGGGCCAATGTGTGTCTTGGCTAGGGGTAACAAAGGGCCCAACACGAGTGTAGTATGTAGACACAACAACATACTCTTGGGGACAGCAGCCATGCTTGGAACTGTAAAACATAGTTGTTTCACGGATGATAAAGGGGCCCACGAGACTCGTGTGGTGAGAAATTCGGGCCTTAAGTTCAATGCTCAAAGATGAGGCCCTATAATATGATGGATCTTCCACCTCCAGCAGCCCAATATGGTCCCACAACAATAGAACTAGACTAATCTTATTCTTTCTTGGCTTTGAATTGGATGGATCGCATATTGGTTTTGGTTTATGCGATAATGCGAGACAATCGGATATTTTCGACTTTGTCTGTGATACTGCTGGATGTGACCTATGTTTCACTAACGAGAAACAGTATATAAATCAAATCTTAATTCTCTGCTCTGGTTTGGTAGGTAGATAAGCATGATATTGATTTTTCTTTATTTTTGAAAAAGGAACAAACATACACCTGTACTGTGCCAGCTTAATTATTATTTTTAAAAAAATAGGATTTTATCATTGGATAAATGTTCGTTTTTATATAATTTAAATTTATAATAGATAAATATCTTTGAATGTATAAATTATATTTTAAATTATGATATAAGATTATTTTTAACAATTGACAATTTTTTCTATTAAATTTCCAATATAGAAACATAGATAAAATGGGGTAAATTAAAGAATGATAGATAGTTGAAAAGATCAAATAAAAAAATGTAATTTGAAAGAGGTACATTTTTTTTGACTAATTGTAAGAGTGATATCTAAAAGACATATCTAGAAAAGGGAAGAAATAAATTATTATAAATGTCTATTTGACGAAGTGGGGAAAGTAGAAACTCCCTAGTGACTCCACTTTCACGCCATAAATTTTAATTTATAATATAAAAATAGATAATTAATCTTATTAAGAAAAAATAAAAAGTTGCTTTTAGCTAGCTAGAAACTGGTTATAAAAATACATATAGAATTTGTTAACATGCACCAACATTTTTTAATAGGAAAAACATGTTATCAAGTTAAATTTATTTTTATTAAAATATACATTTAAAATACAACTTGTTAATATACTTCATTTAAAAGTAGATAAGTGTATATTAGCCTTCATAATTACTGACATATGCCAACTTGGTTTTCTAGAGAAGTATATTGATAAATTATAACTAATATTTTCTTAAAATATCAAAAAGTATTAGGGTCATTCAATTCTCTTTCTATTTTTTTATTTTAAAAATCGTTTTTTTTAGCTAATTTTACACTTACGATTTATCAAATTTCGAAAATGAATTCAAAACAAGTATTTTATAAAAAGAAAAACAAAAACTACTCAAGAAAGTTCTGATATATTTTTTCTTATCCCCTCTTCTCCTTCACGATGGCCAGCCTCTCAGGAAAGACTCTCGCAACCTACTATATATATGCCATCTTCCTAACCTTCTCCGATTAATCTTATATTATAAGATATTCCGATCAAC
Organism: Glycine max; assembly: GCF_000004515.6. NCBI lineage: Eukaryota > Viridiplantae > Streptophyta > Magnoliopsida > Fabales > Fabaceae > Glycine > Glycine max. The sequence goes on from NC_038247.2 coordinate 3,405,255, forward strand.
TTAATTCATCTAAAAATTAAGGCAAGAGCCCCCCATCACCCTCCTTCAAATTAAACGAGATTTTTAGTCTTTTAATTAATTTTAGAAAACTAAAAAACTCATTTTGTAAAAAGAAACAAATAAGTCCTAACTTACAAAAATATCTTCTTCTTTTTCCTTTCTAAAATATAAGTAGGCATACAATGATAAACATAATTACATAAATATACACAATCTTCTTAAATTAGTTGGAATTAACACAACTTTTTTTTTAGGAAAGAATAAACACAACCTTGGAGTTGGAGCAACATACCCCTTTCATTTTTAACTTAACAATTGGATTAACATTTTTACTACTTTTATTTTTTGTAAACTGTTTTAATATAATAATACTAATTTGTACATTTATAAGGCTATTTTTTCTATCTTTTTCCATCGGCCATTATTTTACATCACACTTCTGCTTCCCCCCCCCCCCCCTTTATCTCTTTTTTCCTAATTCTAAAAAATATAGTACAAACACAAGTTTTCTATTATTAATACTCAAAAGAATATTCCTTCAATCTTTTAAGTTGTCTGTTATTGATTTTTAAAACTAAATAAAAAATATGGCAGTTGTATTTTTTTTCTCACTATCATATTCAACATATTAAAAGCTTTCAAACAAAGAAAAAAGAAATACTTGTACAGTTGTAGACGTAGCGACAACAAAAATAGCCTTTACATGTAGGAATGTAGCAACTATATATAGCTAGGAACAGCATAGGGATGGAACGGAAGACAAAGTCACATTCTGCTTGTTTTTGGTGTAAAGGATTTGAGAATCAAAATAGTACCTCTTGATCCCTGAATAACAACACTTTGGCGGCATAATGCTCGACAAACTCTTTTCTTTTTGGGCGGAGTTAGATATTGAATTGTATAGATGAAGTAGAGACGCACATAACAATCCTTTCCCCCTCGCATTAAAGCCATACAGCACGGGAGAAAGTCCACACTAGAAGGATGGCCACGAAAATACTCCTTCTCATTAAATGACAGTACTAAGTAGTGTTCATTCATGGAAACAACAAAATATTTCTTTCGTGGTGAGGATGGATGCATGGATAGGATTGTACAATAGGTCTAGATTAACTTTAGAAAGGACCACATTTTTAAAAAGTATATGGAAATACTTCATGTAAACAGAAAGTATGGAAATACTTCAAAAGTTTCTTTCGGAAATATTTAGGTATGTTTGTGTTTTCTAATTGTGTTATTATGAGTCTCGTGTATGTATGGTCCTGGGAATAATAAATTTTAACCATACAGTTAATGATTATAATTCGCGATCGTCCATTACTTATATATAAAGAAGTAAAAAAATCACTAAAAAAGTACCTTTTATCAATGGATAATAAAATAAGCGTTAAGTTTTTTTATTAATATAATTTTTTCTATAGTATATGACATTTTTTAATTAAAATGTCCCTTTAATCCAATGAATATCAAATTCAAATGAATTTATCAGAACAGAAGAATGCAGGCTTCATCGAAATTAATCAAATTCAATAATAATGATCCCATATTAAGTATTAATCCTTGTTGACTAATTAATGCATCAAACAAAATTACCTACATCCACATATATGAAAACACAACAAAAATTACATCATAATAATAATAACGAACATAAAAATTTAGTGTCATGCTTCGACATCTTTTATCTTCACTGAACTGTCTCAAAAGTATTTTACTATCACAAATATGACTACAAGATTATAACTTATCATAAATTGTGTATCACTCTACAAATTTGAGTATCACAGTTAATAGATACAAGAAATAATAAACTATTATACACAAAGATATTTTTTTCTCAACAAAGTGATTTTATTTCTCAATCTCTCTACTTTCTCTTCATGTATATTTTTTCCACTAATTTTATCATCTATTTATAGTAAAAAAATTCATCAACTAAAATAAATAAGTTCTCTTAAAAGTTAAAACAAAAATAACTTTGAATACATCTATTCAAATAGATTTCATCTAGTAAAATATAATTTTTTACTTTACATTTAAACTACCTAAACCATAATGATAAAAATTCAATTTTCTATACATTAAATGCATTTTATCTTTTAACTTTGAACTCTACAATCCTCTCACCTCTCACCTATGACATGATAATCCTCTCGCCTCCATATTCTTGATCCTTCTACATGGTAATCAATCTTTTTGACTTCACAATGCGCGTTGTTCTCAACATTCTACCCTTGTTGCTTTTGCCATATAACGGATATTTGGATTATCATGGCACTTTTTTTTTAAGGCATGCCCACTTAATTGAAGGCAAACATTGCAAGTTAATGCCAATTGAAATGCTGTTTTTTCATCACGAAGGTGGTGCATGCTGCATGTGGCCAGCCTTCACAACATGTAGCAAGACGAATTTTGTTTTTCACTTTAATAGATCGATCCTTGGTTTCATTAATTAAATAATTATGCACCATCAAGCTTTTTGCGTAAGTGTGTGGGGGTGTAGTTTGGATCGTGATTAATGGTACTAATTAAAAAACACTTTTGTCGGATTACTTCAAAGGATAAAGTTTGAGACAGTATGCAGAGAGAATGAAGAAACATTTAATTCGTTTTGCATGCAGCTTGCTATTTACTTTATACACACACAAACTTTAAAAGTTCAATATTGTCCAATCTCAGAGAATATAATGCAATCAAATTAAATATATAGTGGCCTTGGGGTCAATTTATATATATTTCTCTTTTGTCCCAAGTGCGCTTACGTGTTAGTTTCTTCCCTCTTCCCATAGTGCCGTGGTTCAATTTAGATCACAAGAACAAGAGCCGGAAATTGATCAAAATAAGATAAATGTACGTGTGAATGACCGTACCCATATGTTAAGTGAGTTTGATCACTAATTGGGATGGCTAAGCCACATTAGAATATTGATCAGATTGCTTTTATGAACACCATCATTAGGATTAGATAGTGCCTATATAATAAAGGAAAAATCTGAAAAGGGGTTCAACAATAAGACTTTATTTAAAGCAGCAGACAAATTGTAACTTGATACAGGTCATGAAGTCATTAATCAGATCACGTAAGGTCATTCTGAGGGAATCTATTTTTGCACCTAAGCCCCTTTGATAGAATTAGGTAAGGAATATCTACTGCCTTTAGCCAAAGTTCAATAAGAATAAACGATTATGCAATGATGACAATGGACGTGAAGAACCAATAACAATGACATGGATTATCAACCTCAAACAATAAAATAATATAAGGACAATCCTTTAGAAATATTCAATAATCGATATTAGTAATTAAATTATTTTAATAGTTTAGTCACTTTATTGGAAGAGGATGCTTTATGAGAAAGAGATAGACAATTAGGAGAGAAGAGAGATGACATGAATAAATATGGAAAATAGTGTGATATCGTTAAAAAAAAAAAAGAGAAAAAATGTAAAGTGAGTAAAAATAATGAAATATGAGAAAATTAGCATTATAACTAATTTACAAAAAAATATTCAAATGGCTTAAAGAAACAAATGTTAAACATTTTAAAATTTTTTAAGATATAAAATGGTTTTAACCAATTCAATAAATATTGTCGAAGTCTTCAAGGAATGCACTTGTGATAAAATTCCACATGATAAAGAGAGATCCCAGGCCCAGCCTCGCATGATTGAGACACATAATGAGCTGTTTTTGTACTTGCGACGACCAACAAAGTGGAAGCTAATGATGAATTGAAACGAATGGTGAATAGAGTCTTCCCTATATTGCCCAACATAATTTTATCCTCTCAACCATAAACCCTTTATAGTCTTCTTGTCCGTTTCTATATCCTATCCACGGTTTTATCAACTTCTTTTCGTGTCTAAGAAATCATTTTAGACTTCTGGCTTGTCAAGCTCTAACTGATAAAGAATTTGATTCTTTTAATCAAGTTTTCCCCCCAATTTTTTGCAATTGAAAAATGACACTAATTAAACATGATTAGAATTAGTTAAGGTTCAAAATAACCTTTAGATAAGATTCTAACACCGAAAAATTGATGATGCGAATTTGGAGTGCTAAGCGATACACTAAACTTTAGGAGTTTTCCTCTCATCGTACGAGGAAAATGTTTAATGTAACAGTTAACATTTTAAACATGGGCACAAGCTCCCTATTGTACTAGCTGGAAATTCACACCCTGGTTTAGTAAACAAGCATTCAAAACAAGCTTTTGCCATTTTGATGGAGGTAAAAAAACATAGGATTATGCATCGGTCCAAGCAGCAAAAATTGGCATCTGAGGAATAGAAAGCGAAGGCCTGAGATTGGAAGATAGATCCAAAGAATCCACGTCAGCCAATAATTTGGACACTGTTGAAGGCATTCCAAAGAGCATTGGCAAGCTTGTCTTATCTGGGCTCTCTTCTCTTGAGCTACTCAAACTTGTCACCAGAGAAGAAGGATTTGACAAGTGTGTTCCCATGTTACTCGATTCCTCAACTTGGTGATGAAACATGTTATCTAAAGCAGTTGACAAGGACTCAGTTCTACTACACTCAATTCTTTGTGGATTCTGATCAAGCTGTTGGGAGGATGGATACTGAACCATCTTCCATTCTGATTGGCTTCTGCATCTTTTCTGCATCAGAACGGTTTCTTGAGTAGTACAAGGTTTTTGGTTAACTGTAGCCTCGCTTCTAGTTCCATCATCCATCTCTCTTTTCCGCTTAGCTTGTTCACTACTAAGAAGGTTATTGCTCTCCATAATTCTTTCCACGTCATATCTTGTTATATCAAAGTTTGTAACAGCATTAACTCCTCTGAATTTAATAGCAGCAATGTCATAGGCTTCAGCTGCTTCCTCTTGGGTACCTAAAGTTTTATTTTAATTAAGGTAAGAATTAGCTTTCCGTACTGACAATGGATTAGAATTATAATTATTATTTTGGCCTAAAGCATGAGAAAGACATCAGAATCTTATAAATAAAAATACTAATTGAAGGTATGATTGTTTATCCTTCTGAATTAACAGCTTTGATAAAAGCTGCCTTCAGGACTAACAGTGTTCTACAATATTTAAAGTGACTCTTGATCAGCCTTATATATGTGACTTAAAAGAAAAGTTCAAATCAAAGATTATCTTTTAAGTCATAAAGCTTGCTCTCGGTAATTTCCTATTTTGAAACATGTTACATAAAAAAACAATGGTGGCTAGTAAAGGAAATAGTAACAACATAACTGGGAAAAAAGAATAAAGCAGAGAATGTGAAAGAACTCACTGAAGGTTCCAAGATATAGATCTTTGTTTCCAGCCACTCTTCCAATTCGAGCTTGCCACCTTCCGTGTTGGTGGTGCCTGCTACCAAGTTAATCAGAATGAATGAACCGAGTTTAGAACAAAGTAAATTCTTCTCAAGGTGTAAATATTGTTAAATTAAATTGCAATGCATATACTGTGTAAATGCTAGCCTGTGAGACCTTGTTACTCCTCTGTACATGGAGGCCCCTCTTGAGAATCCGCTGCTTTTCCTGATTGGAAAAATTTGAATGTCATGGTTGTGAACATGGATTGGTTGTTCACATCAAGTTGATACATAAGCAAATATATTTACCTTCGTAAATGAGCTACATATTCTTGTCTCGTCATGTTCTTCATTTCCTCAAGTTCGTTTTGATAATTTTCCAACTGTTAATAGATCATACATGCATTAGTTACTGTTATTAAATCCTGGAAGCTGAATACAGACCCAATCAGAAAAAAAATGAGAAGAAAAAAAAAAAGTAATCATTACAGGGAAATTTATATGGGAGGAGGGTCCCCAATACTTGAGTGCGGCCATATCATAAGCTCTTGCAGCTTTTTCTTCCATATCATAACCCCCTATAGTAAAATTTTGGAATCACTTGTATTAGCATTTATATTTCTTCTTTTGCCATCATCATGAGCAAAATATTAAATGATATCTTTAACTTCAAGTTAATCTATCCTCAAGGAATTTGAACAATATTTAAAAGAAAACTAATTCTCAATATGGAAAATCTTACCTAGATAAACTGAGATTCATCGCATGTTTGAGTGGAATCATCACCGAATCAAAGACAAGAAAAAAAGAAGAAAGGATCAGCACAAAATGCAGATCTTTTCAAAGGAGAACAAAATTAAAGAGAGTAGATTTGTTTGACCAAATATATCCACAGAAAAATAAAAAAAGGTAAAGGGGTGAGAAAATAGTTGCTTTCTTACCTTGCCTTCCTTTCCTTCCTTGGCCCTCTTTCTTGCAGCTGTTGTCCCATAGATGAGCTTCGTATCTACCAGTCCACCTATGCCTGATGAACAAACATTCCTTAGAAATTAAAGCAAAACATAAAAAAAATAAAAGTAAACAGTCAAATATGTTGTTGGAATTGCTCTTACATGAACACTTAACTTCTTAAACAAGGAGAACAACAGAAGAGGTAGAAAGTTATTATGCAAACTAGTGAACATTAATGTTCAATAATATTTATAATGTGCCAGAAGTACTAGTAAGATTTTGAAATGAGCCGAGGAGAACAAACCTTGTTACACCTCTATATTGAGATGTTCTTTGCCCAAAGGTATCTATGGATTTCCTATGACCTATTTGCTTCTGATTCTGGTCCACCATTTGAAGCCCCCTTTTCTTGGTATCAGTGGCAACAGTATTAGTGATAGCAGGTGAACTTGTAACACAGCTTGATCCTGAGGTAGGACTCACAGACAAATTCAATGAATGCAAATCCCCATATGTTATTGATCCAATGGATCCAGATTCGCCTCCATTATTGTCCTCCAAAGGAACAATCATCCTTGATTCTTCTCCATGTCTAGCAGGGAAGTCCCTTGAGAACCAACTCTTCAAACCCGGATTTTCATCTTCAGCTATACATGGGAGCTGGTGCTTGGAACCTTCTAAAATCATATCATGGTTTCTTAAGGTAGAGTAATACGAGAATTGTTGCTGGCTGATATTCTCTTGAATGTGATTTAAGTTGTTTGGATTGTTTAGTCCATGGCATAAGAGCTGGTTGTAAAGCATATTATTTAACCTTGGATGCATTGCTGAAGTAGTTATCGTTGCTTCACAATACATTAATCAAAACAAAGTATTCAAGAAGTTGAATATTTAGTACAGTCACATAATAAATACTTACCAAAACAGAAGAAAAAAATAACATAACATAAACAGAAATTTGAGTTTGAACTAACCTTGTGCTTGTGATCTACTCAGAGCTTCTATTCCAGAGAGAGAGACATTGGATTTAAGGGGCATGATAGGCAAGGATGAACTCAATCCAACGTGTTCACCTTCCAGTCCATAGTAAGAGCCATAGCTATGGAGAGGTGTATGATGATAAAAGCTTGGTGGAACAGTTTCAACAGCTGCGGGTGAAGGCTGTGTCTGATGAAGGTGTGAAGGAACACCTATATTGATCATTTGTGGGGAGAGGGAGAAGCCTAACCAGCTATTTTGATAGTTGATGTTAACGGTATTGCCATTTTCTATAGGCTTCATCTTGAAGACTCAGTACTAGAGCACTACTTAACTTCACTTGTTAACAGAAATACTAGCCAAATATAAGGCAAGACAACTCAATCATTGGAAAACAGATAAACTACTAAGTAATAATTCCATATATGTATCTACACTCTAGCCTTTCCTCCCCTTGGAACCAATATTTGTTTTGTTAAATATGAACGTATTTTTTTGTTGGTTGAAGAAGGCCAAATCTAAAAATCCTATCCAACAAGTAGATGTGTTTTTGTGTGTGTATAAATAGGTGTGTCAACACGGACAGATATGTATAGGGAACAAAGCAAGTTCCTTTAAACTAAACAAAAAGAATGTGTTCCAGCAAGCAATGCTATTGCTAGGCATACTTCCCGCCTTCCATTGGGATCCGTGCATGAGAAAGACATTCCCTTTTGCTTTATTCTACGCTCCTTGCTTCACTTTCCTTTTTCTCTTTTATTTCTGTTTACGACGTTATTCACAATATTTCTCTTCATTTTTCTATACTTTTTTATTAATTACTGTTTAAACAGTCTATTATGAATGCTGGATGATAGTACGAAAGATAATTGCACGAATTAATACGATTTATTTTTGAAGTGACTAATACAAAATTATGTAGTCAGTTCTTATTTATTAAAATTTAAAAGCATACGAATAACAATGTGATCAAAATTTTATCCTTAAATACTTATTTATTGAAATTTTCACAACGTATTATGACAACGTTAGAACTTTTACTTAACTGCTTTACACTATTTTCTAATCTTTCAATTACTTAATATATTTTTTTGACAAAACAAAACTTCTATCATATCTTTTAAAATTTAATGATTAATTTATTATTTAATTTTTAGTTAATATATTGATATTGGGTTGTCACGACGTAATCCTTCAATCTCATTATACTTGTAATTATTTAATATTCTGTATTAAATTATATCACTTTTGAATATAAAAAGACATTGATTACTTTTTCAAATAATACCCTCAAGAAATAAATGTATGAGTAAATATATAGCTACAACTGCATAGTACTGTTATTTGTCATTTATGGAATAATGTTATATATTTGTTAGATTGAATTATTTTATTACAGAAATTGGTATAATTAATTACTTTCTCAAGATAAGTGTAAATTATATACCTTAAATGATAAATGAAATGAGACGGAAGGAAAAAGTTTAATAAATTATTAAAGTGATATTAGAGCGACATATGATTAGCACTGTTCTTAATATAAGTAACGAAAAAAAAAAACCAAGACATGCAGTCCTGCACTGCACGCAAATTAAATAGAGAGGAGAAAATTTATTTGCATTTTTTAAAGTTATTTTTATTTTTTGAGTTATTTCCAGACCAAACCAAACGTTTCACTTTAATAATTTACATTATTTTTAGTACAAAGTTTTGCTACCTAAATTATCAAAATAGAACTTCAATTTTAACTAAAAATAATGCCTAAATGATATCTATATAACTTTAAATGTAACTACCAACTGAGCCCCTATGTTGGTGAGAAGACCTTATATAAGTTATATGATGTCATAATTTCAGTCCTTATTATTTATACGAGAAAAAGATGCAACTACCAAGTACCAATTCAGAAAAGCTCTCAAGTCTCAACAAGTCCATCTGTCGGCATGTCCATCACCCTCACTTAAATTTACTCTACACTGGCGGCACTAGCCACTAGCTAGGTTGCAATATTTACAACTTTATTTTTATCACAAGTGGGAGAATAGGTACTTACACCCCATATTATGTGTCAATAAGTTAATGATATGTTAAGATCGTGAACAAAATTTCATCTAAAGCTAGCTTAAAAGAGGATTATTATATAGGATTAAATTATAAATAGTTTTCTTGTACAATTACTTAACTAGTTTCTAGACGTTAAAGAATTTTCATATAATTAAAAAATTTACCAAACAAAATTTTTGCCTTGACAATACTGGTGAAACCAAGCTACCATTGTTGCATTCAAGAACTCAACAACGTTCTCATCATTCGAGAGTAGGTTCCAGCATGTTCATGCATGTAATTAAGGTGAATGGTGAGGTGCCCTACAAAATACTATAATTGGGTCAAATCGTGAGGGTGAGTGGGCTACGGAACGAATTGTTGCATTATGATATCTTATAAGATCTAATCTGACCCATTGTGATATGGGTAGCCATGATTGCATAGAAGTAGAAGAGGGAGAACTTTTGTTTGCGATTACTTGAATGATAGAGTAAAAAATTATTGAGGTGCAATACACGGTGCAAAATCCTTTTTATGTGCTTTTGGGAGGCCATGATTGTATTTGTACTCAATACTCGCATTAAAACCAAAAAAGGAGATAGGTCACCAAATTTAGTCAGGGTAACTGTAGTGAGTAATCTCAAGCTTAGTTACACCTGCACAAGCCTTCTTTCTTTCTTTACTTATTTATTCTTTTTCACCTTCAGTTTTGATTTTTCACGATTATATATAAAGCACCTCTCATATTCAATGCACATCCCAACATGGGTCCCCCTCACAGTCATAAGTATCACAATGAAACACCTGATAGATGAATTCTCTCGGAGACTGAGGGGAAACTGTGCCACTCCATGTGGTGTAAAATTGCAAATCCAATAAATTAAAAAAAAAAAAAAAACTTAAAGCATCATTAACGTCAAAACAATGTCTGTAGGTTATTGCCTAAGCATTTTGGGGTGGGTCATTGAGAGGCATCTCATCAGCTTAAAAGAGAGAATGATAAATGAGAATGCAAGAACAAAGAACACTCCAAAAGGATGAATATATAAGATAAAAAGTAAGATAGGAAAAGAAGAAAACGATAAAAGAGAGAGATACATAGAGAAAGAATGTGATGTATATTAAGAAACTTAACAAATAATCAATTAATCTTATAAAAACAAGAGTAATGTGTGGAGGATGCACGGGTACAATGATAGTTGATAACTACTAATTTTGAGTATATTTTGGAGTTAAATTATATAAAAATTTATAATTTTTCTTTCATAATTTTTCATTTTTGAAAAAATAATTGTTAAATTAACATCATTTAAATTTTTGTGAAGAGAATATTAAAAGTGATGAATTTATGATGTTTAATGAGTAAAATAAAGTTCAGGAAAGCAAAGCTAATTGAGAAAAACAAACTAATTGAATAAAGTATGACTAATTAAGGAAAGAAGACTAATTGGAAAAAACATAACTAATTAAAGAAAGAAGACTGATTGAAGAAAATATGGTTAATTAAGGAAAGAAGAATAATTAAGAAAAGCATGACTAATTAAGGAAAGTAAAGACGGACTTAATGCAAGAAGTCCGTTAATCTACACCTATAAAAGAAAAAGAGAGAAGAAGGAAAATACACTAAAATTTTAAGAGGATACAATTTCTTATAGAAAAAGGCAAAGACTAGAAGAAGAAGAAACAAACATTGGGAATCATTCATTTCCTCCATTTCCTTTCTTATTTTTTCCCTCTTTACTAAATATTTCCCTCTTGCAATTGTAAAACCTCCATGACAATGGGAGGTTAAACTCCCTTTGTTGGGAACTTGACAGTCAACTACTCTTGATATAATTTCTCTTCCTATCTATTAATAATATTGCATTTCTATTCTTAATGCAATTTACTATTTTAGCTAAATTAGACTCTTTCATGCGGGGACCAAAGTTAGAGTATACTAGTAGATGTAGGTGTAAACCCCCTTTGTTGGGATTTGGGAGACAAAATAGATAAATTAAGTTTTTTCATGCGGGGACCAAATTAGAGCATATCAATGGATGTTGGTGTAAATTGGAATAATGGTAAATAGAAAAAAAATCATTAACATTACATCAAAGAGTATCTCTGGTAGATCAAGTTCTCAACATCTTCATCTTCTGAATTTTCTTATACAATAATATTGGATTTTCTCATATTTTCTATCTTTAATTAATTAATTTAAATTATTATTTAATTTCTATTCTTGTTTGATTTAATTTTTTGTCAATTTAAATTATTTTTTCTCTACAACCTTTTCAAATCTTTTTCTGAATCAAATATTCATCTACATAAGTACAAACAAAATTCATGTGGATACGATACTTGAACTTGCATTTTAACTTTACTATTTGGGATGCATTGGTGCACTTGTCAATCCATTAACAATTGTGATAATAATATAATATACAGTTGCAATAGCAATAGAGAGATAATAATGACAATATATAGTAACAGTAAGAATAAGGATAATAACAATAGTAGTAGTAATAATTAAAGGAAAGATAGTGTTAACTCATTAACAAGTGCACCAATTAAAGGAAGTCGGAGTGTTGAATTCACATGAATTTTGTTTGCACTTAGATTGATGCAAATCCAATTTACAAGCAAGAAATAAAAAATTTAAAATAGAAGATAAAGAGAAATAGAAGATAAGATAAAATTTAAAGTAAAAGATGATAAAGATAAGAAAAAGTAGAAGATAAAATAGATAAGAAATTTTTATGTAAAAGATAAGAAAAAATAAAAGATAAAGATGAATTCAGAATGTGAATATGTTGGGACCTAGCATGCCAAAACTACTTGTGATGTAATATTAATGATTTTTTCTATCTAATATTATCTCAGTTTCTGCCCACATCTATCATGACACTCTATCTTTGGTTTCTCGCACGAAAATCCTAATTTATCTATTCTTCTCTCCCAAATTTCTTTGCAAAGATAAAAAATAATAAATCGCATTAAGATTAGAGATGCATGAAATAGGTTAAACGAATATCAATCTATTTCTAGCAATGATTTCATTCAGATGTTGTTTCTCAGTTCTTAAAAAATAATCATTTTTCAATACATTACAAGATTTGGTGTGTCGAACTCCCAACAATGGGGTTTAGCCTCTCATGTGAGAGGCTTTACACTTTAGAGGGATGATGTGGATAGAAGAAAAGAAGGGATAAATAAAGGAAGAGAAGGAGATAATGGACACAGATAGAAGGTTTCCCCTATCTGAGATACTCAGGCTTAGAATGTATCCATTAGAGAGATCTTAGTCTCAATGTGTCTTTCTACTCCTTTTATAGGTCTAAAGTATCTTACTTTTCACACTGACTCCGCATTGAGCGCATACTCCTAGGCTTAGTGAGAATGACGGTTTAATCACACGCTTAGTGCGGAGTTCGCGCTAAGCGTGAGTTGACCAGTAAGCAAGCATGCGCGCTGAGCCAGTCTTGTGCATTAAGCGAATTGTTCAAATCTCAAACTTTTCTTCAAGGCTTTTTCTTCCAGTTTTTACATCAATTTTCCTTTAAAACACTTGAAATTTTCTTTGATTTCTGCTGATAAAAAATTACAATAATATTAATTTTTTCATTATTACATTAAAAAGAACAGTAAAGTAAAGAAATTGTGATCATTCTTAGTCAAAATTGACTATCAATTTAACTCAAATTTTGCACTTATCAGTTAATAATAATAGTAATGATGATGATAATAATAAAGATATTAATAGTGATTAGGGTAACACTTGTGATAAGAGTAATAATAATGACAATATGGACTGAGGTAGTGATTATGTTGACATGAATGATTGCTTGAATGGATAAGACTAATAGTTTATAGTAATAATACCAATGATGATAATAACAATAATATATATTGGATAAATAGTTATGCAACACAAAGATAAGGATAAAAAAAAATACTTATTGTGTTTTACATGTCCCTAACACAACTCTTCTTTCAAAATAAATATTTAACAAGTAAAAGAAATATTATTTAATTGATAGGTTAAGTTTATGGTATCTCGTTGATTCACTAATTAAATTATGAATTTAAATAATTTTTTATCGGCAAATAAAATTAACTTATCATATTGTATATATCTTTCTTATCCTAACCATTATTAAACAGGTCTTAAAGTGTGCCCTCCGAATCAAACTAGAGATATTGTAGGAATGATCAAGAGAAGGACATTGACAAACATATATACTCTATATGGTACAAGCTTTACGGACATCTCTCTAGTTGATTACAAACAGTAAAGTATTGAAATTACTAAACTACAATATCCTTTGAGGTCCACATGTTTGGGAACGCCATATGAATCAATACAGCGGCAACAAACAGGAAAAAATGTATATACGGACTCCTAGTTCTATTAAAGTGTTTCTTTCCCCTTTTTCAATTAAAGTTTTTTTCTTCCGTTCACTTTTGGCTTTAGTAGTTTTATGTAGTTTTTCTATTACGATTACAATTTGGTAAAATTGTTTACATGAAAAAATATTTTTGATCTGTTGTAATCAGTCTTTTCCATATATCTATACATGTGTAATTAATGTATAATTGCATTTCATTCCATCGGAAAACGATGATTTGAAAACCAAACAACCCAATTCTTATACTAGTTTCACGCTCGTTAATGATATATAAAATTTTGTCAACATGCATGCATTAAATATTAATCACTTACCACATCATGGGTGATCAATTTTTTATCTGTATTCCGTACACATTATACTTAACATAGGTAAAACTAATGTAAGAACTTGGTGTGACCGTGATATAGTTGTATTCCAATGTCTAAACAATGAGAAAGGCTTCAGATTTGAATAGAACTTGGCTCTTTGTGAGTCCCCACTTTAGAAGCAACTCACTACTATTTATTTCAGTCTCTTATAGCGTGTGCAATTCGCGGGGACTGCCCATACAAAGTTTCAAATTTAGATTCCCTTTGATCAATATCATCATTAGTTTGCATGCAAATTTGCGTGACCAAGTTCATGGAGACAGAAATTCTAGAGCCCCTGATTTGGTTTGAGAAAAAGAGACGGACAAGGGAGTTTGACAGGGAAAGAAAGAATCAGAACAAGACTAGGAGGAATGTTGAGAAAGAGAAAGAGACCCTCTTTTTTTATAGTGGTAATGATGAGTATATCCACTCACCAAATACTAGAGACCATTTAACAGTTTGCCTGAAAATTATGTGGCATGGCCAGTAAAGTAGCTCCTGTACTACCTCAGCAAACTTTGCTTTCTTCACATTTCACCATCCTTTTTCACGTGGGGCGATGGGGAAGCGTATCTTGATGCCCTTTTCTCAACATTGTTGGCTTTGAGGTAATTGATTGATTGCTACTTCCCTAATTATTAATCTACCTGGGGCGTCATTTTCTGAAAAATTAAATGTTAACGTCTTAATGATATTTCTTTTTGATTTGTAGAATTAATGATAGTTGTTATTGTCAATGAAATTTTGTAGTTGTAATGTCAAAAATTTAGCTAAAAACCTTCACGATAATCAAATTAGAAAGATTAACAAAGAGTAATGGTGATAATAATTCATTATCGTGATATATATTTTACCACCATCTCTTCGATTAAAAACCACTGAATAGCCAAATGCCTATTCCAAGCTTAATCACAAGTTCACAACCATATCATGTAAGCGGTGAATAATTCCCTTCCACTAACAAAGGGTCAAGCTAATTTTACAGACTAATTAGAAGTAATTAGAAACAGACTCTTAACCAAGGATGGGATGGAGTAAGCACCCTTCTCTTCTTTGTGTTGCTCTCTCATCTTTTCATGGTGTCTTTTGTTTTGGCATTAATTCTCTTCCTCCTGGCTCTCTGGTCTTTCATATATTTCAGCAATAATCCTCTCCAAGTGTTTTTGTCAATAATTTTATCACAGATCTTTTAGATATGGTATATGGATAGAATTGAAAATGTTCTCTTTTAATAGTTTCTATCTGCTTCCATTAGACACACTTAAAGCGGGCTTGAGGAAGTGTGACGAAAAGTGAGAAGTCCTCTCTTGACTATGGTCTATAGCACAATAAAGACCTCAAAGGAGATTAAGGACATCGGTTAAATAATTTGACATCACAAAATATTAAGACCTTTACATGTGTTTGAATGGTAAATTTCAAAAATTTTACGGAGATTTAAAATATTTTTATTTAAAATGATTTCATTTTATAAATGATTGATTTGAATAAATCAATTCAAATTCCTGTGATAAAAAAACAAAAAAGCAAGCCTTGTTGTAGGAGGAACCCTTATTTGGAGCAAAAATAAGACAGCCTATTTTTAATAGAAAGATTGATATATCTTCCTTTTATAGCTATGTTTGCATGGTTTCGGTACCAGTATCGAGTATGAGTATGGCACGGATACGCAATTTTCAGAAATCTAAGATACGGATACGTTAATGTATATTTTAAAATATTATGTATTTGTATAAATATAGAATTTAATATGAACATGACTAATTTTTATAAGTGATGAAAAAACATAAATAAACATATTTTATAATATAAAAGGAGATTAAATTCTTGACAAAATATTTTATAATACATATGATACTGTACTTTAACAATATTATGATACCACATTTTAACGGTTTTAATCTCATCATTTTATTGTCTTACTAAAAGAATTGTTTCTCATTCTTTTTGTGAGAGGAGATGAAGATTAGAAGAACTAAATTTTCATCTCTCTTAAGATTGAGCCTATTTCTTTCATAGAATGGATATAGATATGTGTGATTTAATTTTTTTCATAATAGACTTAGGTTCTAGCTTGATACAATCAAAATGTATCCCAGAATGTATCCAATTGAAGTACTTAATTTTTTAAAATAAAATAATTTTTTTTATACGTACCCACAAGTATCCGATACGTGTACGGCATAATTTACTCATGCTTGATAGTTTTACAGGGATTAATTTTGGGTATACTCATATTTTATAAACTAACGTTTTCCTTTAACTTGATCAATGAATATCAATCTTCGAAAATGTAAAAGAAGCTTGTTTTTAGAAAGAAATTGATACAAATCCTAACGCCCTTTTACTTAGGCCTTTAACGGATGGAGAGAAAAAAAAATACTAAAAAAGACAGGGGAAACCCTGAGTGCAATGCAAAGAACGCAGCCATGCATGCGACCAAAAAGAATTTGCTTTGGGCGATATAGGACCTGAAACATCCCTTGTAGCATGTCTAGCAAAAACGCTACCACATATAGATTAATGGGTATAAGAGTGTTCAAATCTGAAATCACATACCTAAGCACAAGATAGAGCAAAAGAAACTAAGCAAGGGAGACACAGCGGCTAAATAAAAAGTTGTTGAATTTTTTGGACTTCTTCGTGTGCAGAGTACATACATATTTTGTGAGCGAAAAACAGTTACAAAATATTGAAAGAAGAGAAGGTAAATCATTATGATTTTCGCACATCACCAGAGAGTTTTTCATATTGCAACTGCGTATTTGTTCACCGTTGAATTGGATTAATTTTTGAACAGCAAGTTCTATTTACGTGATACTTCAAATTTTCGGTTGGATTGTCAAAACGATATCTAGAGAGGGTAATAAGTGTTTTACATTCTCTATTCTGTCTTTTAAAATTTCATCTTCTTGTCTCTATTGTAAGTATTGATTTCTTTGGTCTAGAGACTCGTGATTTTTATCCTTGCACTGAGAGATTTTTCACGTTAAACAAATTGTGTCTCCTGTATATTCTTGATTTCTATTTTATGTTCTATATTTTACTGGTGTTACTCACAGTTTTTTACAAATTTGGGAAAATTTATTTCCACTCCCTATTCCTCTATTATTGAATTTGTTATTGTGTTGATCTATTTTTTTCATCAAAAATACAACTACATTGACTAGGAAAATTAACGATTTTGCAAATCGTTCATATTATAGCATTGAATACCCAACAATCCAACATATGCCTTCTTTACATTTATGTATACAACATTTGCAAATAAATGATGATAATTTACTGAGACAACAATCAATCAATCATATGGTGCAAATTGATCTACCATCAACCACTTATTCAATCATCTACCAACAAGCATCGCACCTTCCCTTTCCACATAAATTGATCTTGAATTTGATGTGGGTTTTGAAGTTTGATTGTTCTGATGTCGGGTTGTTTTTTCCCCTTGGTTTTGACGTTCAAGGTTGATTTACTGAAGAGTAGAATTATGAAAATAAATCTCAAAACTATAATGTGCTTAAAGTGATGGCGCACAACAATCTTAAAACTGCAACTTAACATACAAATATTTTCATAAATACATTATACTGGATTTGTCAAATGTTTTTCAATTGTCTTCTCCCTGTAAAAGGGATGCACCGTATGATGTATGTTTGCATGCGACCCATATCAATCAGCTTATATATAGTGCATTGCTGATGAAAAATCATAAAAGAATTTCAAAAGCTAAGTGAAGTTGAATCATTTATAGCAAAGAAATCTGCAACAATATTGTTCTGAGTTCTAACAATTAAAGATAAGTTGAAAGGAAATGGTAGGCTCAGACACGCACAAACATTGTCATCACAGAGCAAACGACTTGCTTTGGTCCTTATCAGAATCGAGAAATGTTTTCGGTCATCACAGCCCTTGCCCCTTGGTCATAACAAAATTTTAAAAACAATAAAATCAGCATTGGAAGAACCCTAATTCAAAATGTAAAATTAAACAAAAAATGCGCGCAACTAACAATAACAATTGGCAAAAGATTTGCAAGAAATAAGACAGAAATGTCCCGAGACGGAAACCCACTACGGAGAGATAGGGAAACAGAGCGATGGAGGGACAAAAAAACCCTAATTCCAAATTATTCTCTACTCTTGAGTCTTGGCTCGAGTGAGTCTACCTCTACCCATAAGTATTGGGCCAATGACTCGAACATACAAGTCCAAGCTTAAGGCCCAATTTCCCAATGGGGAAAACTATACTAATCAATACAAATTTGAATGTTATGATTTTCACTATTTAATTTTAATTTAATGATGAAATTTTCGAGATAATTATCTAGATTTTGTGATTCAGTTCTTGATGTCTTCCTTGTATTTTTGTCCCTTCTTTGTTGATTCTTAAAATTGATTTTCTTTCCTCTCTTCCTTTTCCTTTTTTTTTCTGGCTAAGAAACTCTACTGTGTGAGGAGACTTTCATCAGAAAAAATAAGTGTGTATCTTTTCTTGTTATGTCACATTTATTTTATATATATAATATAAAGGGAAAAAGAGAGATTTATTTTATATTTATTCAAAATTTTCTAAATTAATCAACACTTATAATTGCAATTATATATGTCCCACGATAGTAGACTATCTTTTATTGTAGCCAATCTTATTGCAGCCAATAAAATTTTATTTTACCCACTTTTGGTAATGGTATGGGATGGGATTCTTTAAAATAAAGAAAAAAAAAAGAAAAGAAAAAGATAAAAACAACTCTCCTACGTTTTCTGCAATTATAACCAATCTAGTGCAGCAGTTGTGACGAAACAAATAACTAAAACTCTATAAGGATGTTCAGACGAATCTCATTGCAACAAAATATTCATTTTGCACACCTGATCCTGAATTGGAAGTGTTGTTTGAAACTAAAGTAGTGAAAGAGAAATAAACTATGATCATATGTATAATTAATCATATACCATGAAATTTCTTGTAAGATAATCAAATTAGGTGTACGAATGCTCTTGTTTTATTGATTATTAGTGATTTGACTAATTATGTCTCTGATTATAGCCTGTGACCCCTCTGTTTTTAAAAAAATGACCTTAAAGTCATGCATCTATCACTTTATATTATTACTTGTCTCTTTATTTATTGCTCTTAATCGACAACCGATAACCTTCTATTAAAGATAAAGAGGGATGAAGTTTTTACTTTTGCTTGATTAAAGGTGGTGACGTATTCGTTTTCTATGAATAGTATATATGCATGTTTTCATTGTTTTAGTTTCTATGTATTCTAATTAATTTTCGCTTTCAATTGAATTACTCATATTTAAAACAGATCACTGTTTCAATCATGCATGCCCATGCATAATTATTGAGAATCTACATTCACCGGTGATATAACTAATATATATATATATATATATATATATATATATATATATATATACACACGTTAATTTTTGTATCAACAGAAAAGTTAACAGTAGAGAACGCATTTGGACATTAAGGAAATTAAGTGGCCAGTAGGAAACGTTTAATTGACCATTGATTGGCAAGCAGTTTTGGTACCTACTGTTTGCATGCCAGCTAATAACAATATTAGAAAAAGGTATTCTCCGTATAGAATATTAGAATTGAAGTATGAGCTAATGATGATATACAGATACTTTTTATATATTATATATATTAATATTAATTATTAATATTCACTATTTTATTCATTTTATTATGGTATACTTATTTATCATTTACTTATATTTTTTCTTCATTGTAGGTATTCAACAGAATTTGATGTGGACCAAAATATTCTCTTAAATTGTAATAAGATATATTATAATTTTATTATTCTCGTCCGTGCAGGGCACGTAGAATCACTGTTGCTTTGATCTCTGTGTACGTGTTTTGACGGCATTGGACTCTGAGTCAATAATACTAGTTTTTTACTGTTGCTTGGATCTCTGTGTACGTGTTTTTATGGCATTGGACTCTGAATCAATAATACTAGTTTTTTTACCGTGCAATGCACGCATTTTTTAATTATTTTTTAAGAATTTTTTATAATATAAATGTCATAGATAAAAAAATAATGCCATGTTATATTGTACAAAGATGATCTGATAGATGGCTAACCAAAAAAAAAATGAAGATATTTGTCTCATTTAATTTCAATATAAAAATCAATTTATTTATATTAATATAAATACAAAATAAACATGAATACAAAACAATTAAAAACAATTCATATCTCTTTCTTATTATAAAACAATCAAAATTTTGAGTTGCTCCAATTTCATTTAGTCTGTTTTCACCAACAAATAAAGATAAAAAAAATAGATAAAATACACAGATGTCAAGATTTTACCTAAAAGTGATATGATATTCGAAAGATTGAGAATTGGCAGAAGAGCTTTGGAGCTGTCACTTGTACAAAGTTCTCCAACTCAAAAAACATTGATTAACAACATTTCATTCCTTTCTTTCAAAAATCCAATTAGGCAGGAGATTGCAAATCAAGTGAGTTTCTTGATTTCTTAATGTTCGGTTAGAAAGAAATTAAAAAAGAAACTCAAGATTATTATACATAAATTTAAATTAATCAACAAAGAAAAAAAATCAAAATATATAGAAGGAAACCAATAAACTCACTTTTAGTTGAAGAACTCTCTAAGTCAAACAAACATATCATAATCTTATGACAAATTTAAATTCATATTAAAATTATTACAACAATAAATACTAAAATTATAATAATCCACAATTTTTTCTAAATTATTCAGATATTGACATAATTTAAGGTAACTTGATCATCCCATGATTTAAGTGTTTCTTTTCATTCTTTCATGAAAAAATGTTTATCCCAATTTGTTATGTTTTATTTATGCTTCATATATTACAAAAATAAAACATTCATAAATTAGTCTAATCGATACATTAATAGTTTAGTTAAGAAATAATAAGCAAGATAAATTATAATAAATTATTATAACACTAAACTTTTAGGTAATGGAAATAAAATGAAGCTTAATTTTTTCTAAGTTATTCAAATTTTAACACAATTTAAGATAAATTATTCATCCAATGTTTTAGGTGTTTTTTTTTTCTTTCATGAAAAATATCCATTCCTGTGTGTTATTTTGTTTTTAATATTTGACATGTTACAAAAATAAAAACATTCATAAATTAGTCGTGTCAATACTTTAATTAGTATAGTTAAGAGATAATAGGCTAGAGAAAAGTAAATCATATTAAAATTATTAAACCAATAATTAAAAGTGTTAAAATTATGATAAAGCATATGTTTTCTTAAGTTATTCAAATGTTAATGTAATTTAAAGAAAGTTGTTCATCCCATGACATAAACGTCTTTTATCGTTATTTCATGAAAAATGTTCATCCACGTGAGTTATTCTTTTATATAATTCACATGTTACAAAAATAAACTATCATATGACTTAGTTGTGTAAATAAATTAATTAGTTTAGTTAAAAAATATTAAGCAAAAGAAAAGTAAATTCATATTAAAATTATTGCAACAATAAATTTAAAAGTGTTAAATTATAATAAAGTATAATTTTTTCTAAATTATTCAAATATTAATTTAAGGTAAGTTGTTCATCCATGACTTAGTTGAGTTGATACTTTAATTAGTTTAGTTAAGAAATAATTAGGAAGTTAAATAAAATATATTAAATTATTATAACACTAAACTTACAGGTAATGAAGATATAATAAGGCTTACTTTTTGCTAAGTTATTAAAATTTTAACACAAGATAAATTATCCATCCTCTTATTTAGGTGTATCTTTTTGTTCTTTCATGAAAAAATGTTCATCCCTGTGTTATTTTTTTAATATTTCACATGTTGTAAAAAAAATCATAAATTAGTTGTGTCAAAACATTAATTAATTATAATTAGTTTAGCTAAGATATAATAGGCAAGAGAAAAGTAATTTCATATGAAAATTATTAAACCAATAAATTTAAAAGTGCTAAAATTATGATAAAGCATAATTTTTGTTAAGTTATTCAAATGTTAATATAATTTAAAGTAAATTGTCATCTCATCATACCCGCGTTTCTTACGTTATTTCATAGAAAATGTTCATCTCCGTGTTATTTTTTCTTATACTTCACATGCTACAAAAATAAACCATCATATGACTTACTTGTGTAAATACATTAACTAGTTTAGTTAAAAAATAGTAAGCAAGAGAAAAGTAAATTCATATTAAAATTATTACAACAATAAATTTAAAAATGTTAAAAATATAATAATGCATAATTTTTCCCAAATTATTCAAATATTAATTTAAGATAAGTTGTTCATCCCATGACTTAGTTGAGTCGATACATTAATTAGTTTAGTTAAGAAATAGTAAGGAAGTTAAATAAAATATATTAAATTATGATAACACCAAACTTATAGGTAATAAAATACAATAAAACTTAATTTTTGCTAAGTTATTCAAATTTTAACTCAATTTAAGATAAATTATTCATCCTACGATTTAAGTGTTTCTTTTTGTTCTTTCATAAAAAATGTTCATCCCGGTGTGTTATTTTTTATTTTTTACATTTCACATGTTGCAAAAATAAAAATAAAACTCATAAATTAGTTGTATCAATGCATTAGATAATTAGTTTAGGTAATATATAATAAGAGAAAAAAAATTATACTAAAATTATTAAACCAATAAATTTAAAAGTATTAAAATTATGATAAAGTATAATTTTTCTTAAGTTATTCAAATGTTAACATAATGTAAAAGTGAGTTGTTCATCTTATGATATCAACGTTTCTTATATTATTTCATGGAAAATGCTCATCTTCATGTGTTATTTTTTGTTATACTTCACATGTTATAAAAATAAACCATCATGACTTAATTGGGTCAATACATTAATTAGTTTAGTTAAAAAAATAGTAAACAGGAAAAAAGTAAATTCATATTAAAATTATTACAACAATAAATTCAAAAGTGGTAAAATTATATATATATATATATATATATATATATTTATTAATATTTACTATTTAATTCATTTTATTATAATATACTTATTTATCATTTACTTATACTTTTTTTTCATTATAGGTATTTAACAGAGATATACTTATTTACTATTTACTTATTTATCATTAAAAGTGGTAAAATTTTCTCTTAAATTGTACTAAGATATATTATCATTTTATTATTCTCGTCCATGCAGGGCACGTAGAATCACTGTTGCTTTGATCTCTGTGTACGTGTTTTTACGGCGTTGAACTCTGAGTCAATAATATTATTTCATCTGATTTTCTTTGCTGTATCATATTTTTTCCTTTCATTCTCAGGTTAGCTGTCATTTTGATGCGTAAAGATAAGATTTGAACTCTCCTGCAGCACAACCTTGCGTGCGCAATTGCATGACGAATAACAAATTGTAGCTCGAGAAAGTGAATGGATATATGATAATGAGATATATTATCTGCATACATAATATTTTTATAATAAATTTTTTTTATATCTCTTTGTCACAAACTCACAATAAATATTATATTTTTCTTATATTTCTTTTCTTGAAATAAATTATATAATTTATATGATATTAATTTCTTATTAACATATATATTGAGCACCAAGCAACCACAAAAAGCAAGATTCACACTAGAATAACTGAAACACGATGTAACACTTTACATTTTAATAACTATTAATCCTTCTGGTTTTGAAAAAAATAATATATATATATATTTCAAAACCGTTACCGTTTTCTCCAAAAAAAAAGCACCGGTACACCCACTTGCCCTAATTCAACTTTAACAATTCTTTTACACGGACAACAAATATTACTGCATTTAGTTATTTAATAAGGGAGGGCGAATTGTGATTGGTTTACATGGTTAATGGTGATCAAAGGTTTATTCCGCCAAGACAATATTGCAGGGCCATGCAGAGGAAAATGGTTGCAAATGTCGGAAAAGCAAAATTTGATTTATGTTGGCTAGTTTTTGACGGAGCATGGGTCGTTCGGACAGGAGCCACTCGTTTTCGGTTCTCAGGCGGTTACAGTGGTGAAGGAGAAACTGCAACCCGTTGTTCAGTTTTCGATTTTCAACCCTAAATAGATTCATCTGGTTCCGTAAGTTCTCAAGATGTCTCTGTTTACGAATGCGTGACCTTCGGGCCGATTCCCGGTTCGATATCATTCTCCTGCGTTTCCGCTCCTCCATGACGGACGTGACGTGGTTCGACTTGTCCGAGGCCGGTTTTTCTTCGGCATGGGTTCGGTTTGGGTAGCCTGAGCCGGAACTCGAAGTGACGGGATTGGGGCTGGTGGGCTTGAAGCCCAAAGAGTCAAGCCCATCCCACGGCATGAAAGCGTAGTCCAACGCCGGGAATGGGTTTCCCTGAAAAGGAAGAGCAGAAAGCATGCTTATAAACTAGAGAGGGGAGAAAGGAAGGAAGGAGAAAGGGAAGAAATGCAGCTTAGGGGGATCATATTTATTCACATGTCGTAGGGATAGGACTACGTAATTGATGACATTTAGAGGGGCATTTTGGGGGGAAAAAACTATTGAAAAACTACGTTCGTACATCACATGGCTTTTGAGTCAGTCAGCACTCAGCACTATATAGGGTGGTGGTGGGGTTTAGGGTTATGCACATTTTCTTTTTTGTTTGGTGACGTCAGCGGATGGGTCCCTGGTAAAGATTGGATTTTAAGCTTAGTCATGAAGGTAAAATTACCTGGTGGGGGCCACGCCTGACACGCGTGTATGAGTGGCCAATGATTGGGAGGATTAATGACGTTGATCCACACCGTTCTTACTTCTTACTTCTTAGCCAAGCCGGAACTCGCAGCTGTTATACACATTCACTAATACTCTAATAAGAATGCTATAGCTAGAATATACTGTGCAGTTTTGCACCACTGAAACAAGCTAATTTTAATAGATTCATGACATCAATGGTGAAAACTCCGCTTAGCACTAAGGTTAAGTGAATCAATTAACTTGTTTTAATATTATAAATCGAATGCCAATAGGTTAATTTAAACACAGGTGGCCGGATTATGTTGTAGGTAATCAGGCCGCATACACATGTTGTTGTGGAGTGAAAATAAAGTACTATCTCAATATCTCTATGTAATATGTATATGATTTTTGTGAAGAATCGTTAATTTTATAGTTTGAATTAAAGTTATTTTTATTATTAGGCCTATCCATCTGCCACTATGTTCAAGCCGTCCGGCAAAGTGGTTAACAGCAATTGTAAAATTAATTAATATATAAATAGAAGTGGTTGACGAAATTTCCTATATTTTTTGGTAAAATTATATTTTTGATCTTTCAATTTATTTTTAATTTTGATTTTGGTCTCCCTTTAAAATTATTGATGAATTTTATTCTCCTATTTTATCCGATCACGTAATCTTGGTCTCCAAATCCAGAATTGAATGTTGAGTGTTACAAAAAAATGTTAAATGTCACGTGTCACATTCTTATTAGAAGATGTTTGTCACATGTCATGTTCTGATTGGTCAATAACAACAGCAATGCATTTCATCTTCCATAGATTCGAGATCTCTCGATTTTACAACCGCAAATACCTTTGGTTGTCATTGTCTGCTTAAACATATCAAAATTGTAATTAATGACAGCAATTGCAAAGAACGCAGGTGTTTGAATGACAAAGTCGTTAACAACAATTGTAAAATTAATTAATATATGAATAGAAGTGGTTGACGAAATTCCCTATATTTCTTTCAGGTAAAATTATATTTTTGTCTTTCAATTTATCTTTAATTTTGATTTTGGTCCTTTTTTAAAATTATTGATGAATTTTGTCCTCCTATTTTATCCAATCACGCAATCTTGGTCTCCCAATCCAGAATTGGATGCTGACTGTTACAAAAGAATATTGATTGTCATGTGTCACATTCTTATTGGATGATGTCTGCTACATGTCATGTTCTGATTGGTCAATAACAACAACAATGTATTTCATCTTCCATAGATTCGACATCTCTCGATTCTGCAACTGCAGATACCGTTGGTTGTCATTGTCTGCTTAAACATCTCAACACTTTGATAATGAGATCTTCATTAGGAAATATTTTTTCTAATGATGATGATTAACTATATGTGTAAATCTCTTTTGTATATCTTGTATGGTCTCATTTTGATTCATTCTAAACAGTTCATATTCATGTGTGAAAATGTTTATTCTAGATCTCTTGACATCACTTGTGCCTTCATGGGTTACTTATAATGTATTCCACATTTCTTTTGCATTTTTACAATTCGAAACTCTAAAATACTCATCCATGCCCAATGCATAAATAATTATATTCTTTGCTTTTAAATTATATTGAACCCTTCTTCTTTCATCTTCATCTCACATATTTAAATCTATGGCTTCTATAAAGATATGCATACGGGTTTTTCAATAGTGATAACCCTCACCATTGAAAATAAGAGACCTATTAATAGAATTTTTCTGAGAAAATGGAAAGTTAGATGAGACCATAATTATTCTTGAAGTTTTAAAACTTTAGACAAGAATCTCGCTCTGATACCACTTGTTGAACAAATTATTTCAATAACTTAAGAGGGGGTGAATTAAGTCTTACAAAATTTTCCACTAACAAATTTTTAACCCCTTTTAAATGATAGACTCAGAATGCAGAAGAAGAAACAACAATCAATTTAATAATGTTCTTTAAACGTGTAAGACAAAATTAATTGCAATAAAATAAATAAGATAAGGGAAGAGAGAATTGCAAATTCGATTTATACTAGTTCGGTCATTTCCTGTGCCTACGTCCAGTCCTCAAGCAATCTACTTGAGATTTTCCACTATCTCTGTAAATCCCTTACAGACTTTGAACGCACCTTGAGATCTCTCACTCTTGTATTCAAGATTCTCACACTCCAAGAGACATACCGTCTCTTGATTACAACTGAGTTCAAGAGATGAACAAAAAGATTTATCTCCTTTAGAGTAGATGATACAAGTTGAAGATCCTAGATAAATTTTTAATAGATTTACAAGTGTTGAACTAAAAGTTGTTTAGAGAGCATTTGACAGTTAAGTTCTCTTAGAACATTTGTTTTATTTTTAAAGTCAGACACACATATATATATAGGCCCATCGTGCCTTTTCAAAATGGTTTGAAGAGATGTGTCTATTCAAAAAGTTTTTCTTAAGTTTTCTCACTGGTAATTGATTACAGATTTTTAGTAATCGATTACACAATTATATTTTGAAGAGTCATGACTTTTCAAAGCGTTTTCTGAAGTGTTGTTAGTGGTATTTAATTACAAACACTTGGTAATCAATTACAAGATTTAAAATTCAAATTTTAAAACCCTTTTGAAAAGCTCATTTGAAATCTTGTCTTCTGGTAATCGATTACGCTGCTTGATAATCAATTACTAGAGCCTTGACAAATAGCTGTTTGAGGCCAAAGCTGATCAATCAGTGAGATTCTTTTAACAAATGAACTAAGATTTTATCTTTTTTTTATCTTGTTTGCTTGACCTTGAATTAATCTTGAAGCAATCTCTATTTGTTTAACCTTAAATTTTTCTTGAAACAGTCTTGTTTGATTATATTTTTCGCTATCATAAAAAGTTTATATTCATACATTTACAAATACTGGTATATAATAAAGCCTATTATCTTAATTCATTTCTTGTTGTGCTTTCTCTCTCCTAACCTATGTTGTTATTGATTGATTTAATATTTTAGAAAACATATAAAGAATTAAGTTAGTTAAAAGTTAAAAAGTCACGTTCAAAAGTTAAAACATTATTTTAAATAACTTAAAAGTTATTACAAGTTAATGACACGATTTTATTAATTAAATAAGCTAAAAAGTCACGTTCAAAGTTAAAACATTATTTTAAATAAATTAAAAGTTATTACAAGTTAATGACACGATTTTACTAATTAATTATTTTTATTTTATACAATTGAATTTATAAATTAATCAAATAAATTATAATTAAGGTAACTAAAATGATATATAAATCCGTGTCCTGTTGGCGCATTGTTCGCAGTCCTAATTTAACCATGTTCGGCTCATCAAGCCTAGTGTGATGGTTCAAAATAATCAATATCAGCTACTCCACTATACTACAGGGTGATTTTAACTTACAATTTCAATGAACGTTTTCTCATCAATTCCCTTGTTCAAGTGCACAATTTTAGACAACTCAAACGGACATAAGATTTATACCTAGCCGACACAGATAGCTGGTGAGAATCACTGCATGATTGCTAGCTCTAGCTATCAATACTATTATTAAGAGTATCAAGTATGCCAAAAAGTTAGGGCATTCGGCGCATGTAATTATATATTTAAGATTTTTAAAATAAATATGAGGAACATTCTTAGGCAGAGTTTGTAAATGATAACTATAAATCATTAAATGGTTAAGCAAACAAAACTATAAAGCATTAAAGCAGCAACATCCATTATACAAAATGCCCTAGCAAATGGGCCATAGACGATTATGAAACAGTTTTGAACCAATATCCTCCACAGCTTAGTTGCAAATTGGGGAAAGACTGTTGTCTATTAGCAGTAAAATTGGAGCGTCAAACATGGCAGTTTTTTTTTTCTTATTACGACCCCCTAATATAGTGCAGAAGGCAACAAGTTGGTCATCGATTTCGAACGACTAATTAAACAAAGTGACTACATGAATACAGACTCCCGTCAGAGGCATTGCATGGTTAAACACAATCTAAACGAGTAATTAGTTTTAAGCGTAATCATTTATAAAATGACGACTCACTAAAAGTAACAATAAAAAATCAAAATATAAAATGTAAAATTACAAGCACGAGAGCAACGTAAAACGTAAACTCTCTCTCATACTTTACCAAAACTTCTTTCAAAATCTGTTACAAAATATTTATTTTATAATTTAAAATTTATAAAAATATATTAATTATATTAATTCTGTTTTTATAAAATAAAATATTTATTTTAGGACTTATTAGGTAAAACTAGAATTTTTTTTTTACATGTTGGTTTCCAACATTCAGTGATAATTGTTTTAGTTTAAGATTTTTTTTTGTTATACAAGATGGCCTATATATATTTTTTCTCATTTAGTTAGAAACACAAAGTAGAAAAACATTTTTTTTCTTCTTTTTTTATAAAAAAATATTTTTTTAGAACAATAATATTAGTGTTCAGAAAGGTTCAAAATTCTTTCGTTGCACACGATGAAAACTAACGAGTTATTGAAGAATGTAATCAAATTTTTATGCGAATGTATTGAGAGTATTTTTTTTTTAAAAATAGCGTTTGCACAATTCAATTTAGATTATTTAAAATTTCTCCTTTAAAAATCATTTTTTTATATATTTAATGATGTTATATTGCACCATTAGCTAATCAATGTTCTCTGATATTCTGAAATTATTGTGTTATTATTGTTGTTTTGTAATCTAGTTTGACACTTTGCATTTTCATCGCTTTTATTCTTTTTATTTTATTTTTCTAACAGAATCTTCATCACTGCCTCCTTCAAGAGACTGCCATCGAAACCTCCTATCAGAATCTCCGTGCTTCTCCTCCCACAGCCGCCGGCGCCACCTTCAGTGGGAGAGAAATATATATGGACACGAGATCAAATGGTGTGAGATGTTTACATTAGGAGTTCTGCATTTCTAACAAGATCACCTTATTCCCGTCAAAACATTTGCAAGTCACACTGGTTGACCTCTACTTGTGGGAATGACCTCTACTTTCATCTTCTTGAATATACCCAATGCTGTAACATAATCACCGAATAAACCAGCCGAGGAATTTCATTTAATAATTAATGTTTCATGTGTGTGTGAGAGGCATGTGACTTGTGTAAATATTAAAAAATAAATAAATAATAATTAAGGATTAATTGTAATTGAATTAAATTTATTTTTTTAAAAAAATAACTATTATTTGATGCGAGTAATGATTTAAAAAGGATTAATTCCATTAACTTGTAACAAGATCTCTTTTTTCATAGAAAAATATTCTTTTAAAATCTTTAATCATCATAAACTTAAAAAGATAAAAAAATAATTAAGAGACTATAATCTTACTTTTTTCATTTTTTAAAAAAATCAAGAAGTACCATTGACTCATAGGAATTTCCTATGCACACAGATATGTCTTAGTCTCTAATGATTATATAAAAATTATAAGTTTCAAGATTTACTTATTTTTGTAGTTAATTTCGAAAAGCCTTAAAAATTTACATTTCACGCTTCTTAATAAGTATCAAACTCTTTGGAACATTGCCAAAAGAACCCGATTTTCATAAAATAATGTGGCTGGAACATAACAGTCTCAATGATCTTTTCCATCAATTATCAAATCATTCATAGTTTTTTTGAATCTCTGACTGGATTGTACAAGTGGTCGGATTCAAAATCACACTGCCTTGAATTTGGTATAGAGTATCAAGGCAGAATAGAGACGTATCCAGAGTGTGTAGCGGGGCTGTTATGTGCACAAGGGAAAAAATCACGTTTAGTCGTCTGGTCAAGAGCTGTATGTTTACGTATTGGTTCTATTGCCAGAATATTTCTTTATGTCCTCTTTCTTTGTTTCCCAGCCAACAAAACAATTAAGTTGTGTAATTGTGTTGTGTCTGGTTATCTGTGCCTATAAAAAAAAAAAGCACGGTAAAGAGCAGTGTTGGCAAAAGCTACAACGGAAGCTGTGGGAGGAGGAGGAGGCGATTCGATCACTATGGAAAAAAAGTGTCGATCATTTTTTATGAGATCGAGAAGAAGCTGGTAAGGGTCAAGATAAAGAAAAGTTACTGATTCTCACGTGCCTTTAATTGTAAATTTTATACACGACTTTGTTTATTTTTAATTTTGGTGAACTGTCATTTTATAAGTGACTGGGTGTAAAGCTGACATGTTAAGTTGTGTATACAAGAATTGCTCTATCTAAACAAGCTTCAGGAGACTTGACCTCACATTGATAGCGGCAAGGGTGAGAGTACAATAATTGCTGAAAATTATGGTAAAAGGAGGAACGCAGTAAGCAAACCATGTGAACAGGAAGGAGATATAAAGTTGGGAAGGAAACAATTCATCAAAGAGAAAAAAAAAAAAAAAAAGTAGCAAAGGACCAACAAGATTTTGATGCAAAATATATATATAAAAAAATGTGAAAAATCAACAAAGATGAGACCTATGGCAAAAAAGAGATTTGCAAGGGGTTACTTTAGCTACCTCGATCTTTTGCTTTTGGCTCGGTAGCCCCGGTCCTATGATGTTTGAGGAGAAGCATGAAAGCACGAGATTATTCTTGAAATCGCTTAGACCACGCAAGTTCGTCACTTATTCAGGTGGATGGACATTAATTATCTGTAAGACATAAAATCATTACGTGCTATCACCTAATAATTTTGATTAGGCTTGTATTTCTTCGGAACATTGAGACTTTTATTGGTCTCTAATGGCAAAGGGACACTGGAGAGTGTTCTTGTAAAGAAACATTTCAACTCCTAAGTTAGTGAGTGTTTTGACCGAGTATAATAGGAAATTTTAGATGACTTAATTAGATGAGAAAGGAGTACTAGTTCTCTATTATATAATAAGCATTCAGTTGGTTACAAAGTGGCTATCTTGTCTTTTTTTTTTTTTAAGGCAGCTATCAAGTTTATTTTACAGATGCTAAGCACGAACAAAGCAAGTTTGGCTGACAACGGGTCAATTATGAAAACTAAATTAAATTCATTCAATAAATATATAAGCATCAATTTTTTTACAGAAATATTCATAATTATGTATTTTCCAAAACTATCAAAGAACATATAATAGAGAATATGCTTACAATAAATATAATTTTCTTAAAAAAACCTAAAGATTACAAAAATGTCACTCATTGATTTCACATGCAACCAAAACCTGAATTTATAATTAAATCTGGTATCTATGTTAACCATAATTTTTTATGAAAATAGGGAGGTATAAATAACAATTGCCTTGGGTTAGCTGAGACTATGCGTATATATGCTTGATTTTCTTTGGAATTGGTCCTGCAAGAAAGCCCAGTTTGTTTTGACTTTACACGGAAAGCTTTATTTGCATTGCTGGGTGGGTCGTAAGCTGGGCCTCTTGTTTTTATATTTTTCTGTCGTTTTTGTACGCTGCGCCTGAAAAAAAAAACGTGTTTCCCTATCGTCCTAGAACCATTAAAAAAAAAAGAAAAATATTCCTATTTCCTCAAACCTGTACTCGCCACCCATACTTTACTTATGTTGAAATTTAATAATATATATATATATATTAATTAAAAAAATTACTATAAGTAAATTAAAAATTCACTCTTAAATAATCCAAACATAATATTAAAAATAAGCAAACATAACATGATTTATCCAAACTTAAATCATAAATAAATAATATTATAAAAATAATTATCCAGCATGACGATTTTTAAAGTTAATGTTCTAATCACTTAACAAAATCTCTAATTAAACTTAGACATCATGTGATGATGATACTCGTTAAGACCTATTAACAAAGTCATAAATTTATACAAAAGCAAATAATAATTTAATTTTTTTTAATAGAGTAAAATAAATATAATATAATATAATGTAGGTTAAATCTAATATCATCATTTTAAACAAAACAATATTTAAGATTTATAAGTGAATCCAAAATCAAAATGTTGTTTAAAAGAATATGAATAATACTGGTATCAATATAAAAGTGGTAATATGAATTTTACTGACGAAAATCATAATTATATTTCAATGTCTCAGCATAAAAATGATTACATGAAATAAAATTAATACGACGCATCTTTAATTCAATAATCTTAATTAAGACATCAACACTAAAAAGTATGGATTATGACTTTAAAATATCAATTAAATTAAAAAAATATAATTATTTTTACATAAAAGTATAAGTATAATATAAATTATTTAATTCAGTAACATTTTAATTACATAAATGTATAATACATATGAGATGTGCATAACACCCGGAATAGGTACTATAGTACCCATACCTCCACTCATTCCCACAAAATTTTATCATCCCTAATTTGTATCCACATTGAAAAATAATCCGGAAACTAACTCATTTAGATATGTAATTTTTTATATATACTATAACAGACATGTAATATTTAAAACCTTATAGAATTAAGAAACAAAATGTCCTCCCATACTAAATAATTTTGAACGCATAAGCAGCTCTTTCGTACTGCCTTATTACAATGATGAGCACAAATTATGTTGCTGAAAACCTAAAAGTACAAATTACTACCGTAAATCGTAACGTTGACCACTAAAATGCGAGGCTAATATACAAAGGGATTAAAACTATGACTATTTATTAGCAAGTGTTTGGATCAATCAGTGTGAGACTAATACACAAATTATTGGTGTAACTAAAAAAATTGTGCAATTATGACGGATTTCCTTTCATAGCTGCTTGGGCATGATTCTTCTGCATCATAATCGTCAAGCCAATTTTTTAATTTTTTTTCGGGACCAATTGATTGAACCGCAAATCCAATAAGTCGTTTTCCCTATATATCGGCATAATATTGTACATGAAATTAATACAAAAATCAAGGCTTGATCTGTGTTTTCACCAATTATGCATGATGTCGATTCATATCAATATGAATGTAATAGGGACGTCTCGGTCTGTTCAATACTGAAAATAAATTACAGAGATTGAACTACAAAGGAGATCAACTTGTGTCTCTGTTTAAATTGGTAGTCAATTCTCTGTTTCCATTTTATGTGTGAACTGCAAAGAAGTCAGAAATGTTATATTTGCTCTGTATTTATGCATGTCAATTTTCTTCTCTGGAGCCCACAAGATAAAAATCACGCTAAAAATTAGGATGACCTTGTTGTTTTGTGATTTTTTATTATCGTTCTAACGCTAAAAGTTGGGCTTTCTTTGGTTTTCGTGTTGAAGGTTTTGATTCATGGGTTCATTGGTTTGTTGTTTTGCATATTGTTGCTAATATTGTTTACAGTGAATTATTGATTTTATGTTTTGGATCATGGTTCAATGGGTTGTTGATCTGTGTATTTTTTTTTTGTTTTTTTTTTTGCTTATTCTGTCTTTTTCTTTTCAAATTTTCAAACCATTGCTAGAAATTTTATATTGCCTTAGAACCATTATAAAATGTCTCGAGTTAGTGATGGATTCAGACATTCTTGCTAATGAGGCAAAACAAATTTATAATATTTAAAAACAAGCTTTTACAAAATAAGAATATGTGAGCCAACAAATCTAAAATATCTATGTTTTATAATTTATAATTGCTCTTTACTTATTTTTATATTTTAAAAATATTGTATAATTTTTTCTTTATCAATATTATAAAAAATTCGAAAGACAAAGTGAAATAATTAATACCAATTTATCCTTTTTTATCTCTTATAAATTTTTATATTTATTTTTTTAAAAATATTATGGGGCAAAACTAATTTTTTTTATGGAAAAAAATAATGTTATTATATATATCATATAAAAAAAGAAATCCTGTGGGACAATTTCATATCATTGCTTAAATATAATGTTCAGGGAAATAACTAAAAATAATGGCATACATAATTAAGAGACTAAGTTCGATAAAAAAAAAAATTATTGAGGAAGCAAAAGTAAATTTTATGAAAAAAAAATGAGAAACTAAAAAAATAGTTTATATATAAAAAAAAACATGTAAACATCACTTCAAATTATTTAATGAATTAACAATGTGACTTAGACGATATTACTTAATGGTGATGCGTGATGGTAGGAACTTAAAACATTCACAAACATGCAGTCAAGTATTAAGACAGACTAATATTTTAATTAGGGACTAAAAAAATTAGGAGATAAAATATTAAATTAAATATGAAAAGAATACGAAAGCTTGGTACTCATTAATTTGTTGACTGGTAAAATTTGACCGTGATTGTAGTTGAAAGTTAGAAAGATGAGGTGGACAAGAATTGTTTGTTTGTTTCCGACCCAATATTTCCTTTATCAACCGAAAGTTTTTCTTTAAAAAAATATCAACCAAGAAATTTCACCTTTAGACTTGCTAAATCATCAACTTTTTGTTACTAAGGAAATTGACGAGGTTTTAGTTTTAGGGACTTTTTGTTACTAAGGAACTTGCTAAATCACCAACTTTTTGTTACTAAGAAAATTGATGAGGATTTAGTTTTAGGGACTTTTTGTTACTAAGGAAATTGATGAGGTTTTAGTTTTAGGGTCTCGTAAATTTTTTTAGAAGCACTTTTAAAATAAAAAAATAAGAAGAAAAAAAATGAGATGAGTTTTTCCATAAATAAACATAAACTCTTTATGAGTTAATTTTTAGAAGCTCATCAATATAATTTCTCTGACAGATGAGATAACATCTACAAATATGGAAAACTCATTTTAATTAATAGAAAAGCTCATTTCATATTTTCTTCTTATTTTCTTCTTTTATAAGTATTTCTAGAAAAACTTACACCCAAATAAACCCTTAATGACATTTTTCCGATAAGGTGGAGACTTGATAGGCCTAATAAAGATAATGCAATTAATAATATGATAATTAATAATATTTCAATTAGAATAATTCACATATAATAAACGTAATGACAACAACATTAGTAATACTATATAAATGTAACCAATTTCTTTCAACAAATTAAACCAAATCAGGAAGAAATTAGAAAAAAAAAACATAATTATCTATTTTTCCATCTAAGCTAGTTGAATAATAAAAAGTTAATCGAAGTTGAAAATTTAATTTTTGACTAAAAACGCGTTATCTTTTTTTTAGACAAAAAAACGCGTTATCTTAAAAGCTGTTTGTTATCTCACATTAAATTCAGCATATTTAATAAAATTATTTTTTTTATTGAAGTAATGAAATTAATTCTTAAACTAGTTGAAAAGTATAAATGATATAAAAGTACATGTTTATATGATTTTATGTAATTTCTTAAAAATTTATATGCGAAAATACATGTTTAAATAATTATAATTTTATGTTTTTTAATATTTTTAATTATTATTATTTTATTTGATGATAAAATAGTTTATTAAAAAATAAGTAGTTTAAATAGTATAATAATTAAAAACAATAGTATACTACTAAAAGAATAAATTATAAATAGTACAGCGATTAAGAATTTCCTTAAAATATTGAAGATAAAAATAAAAAGAATAAAAGCTTAAATATGTCTTTATAATCCCTATAAAATTTTTATTTGTTTTCCATCCTTCTAATTAAAATTAATATATTTTGGCTTTGGTTCATGTAAAATGAATAGACTTTTATTCCTTATAAAATGAATAAATTTTGGATTTGATTCTTGTAATTTTTTTATTTATTTCATCTCTTTAAAATTTGAAATTTTCTTTTTTTTTTTCCTAGCATTCATTTTAAGGTAAATAAATAGTATTTATTGTAGAAATATGCAAAAAAAAATAAAAATAATAAAGATACCACATGCTGACATAATATCAATAGGGATATCAAATGGGTTCAACCTAATCAAACCCAACCTATTATGCTTAACCTTAGAAAAATAGGTTGGTTGGATTGGGTTATTTTTAAAATTGTGTTGAAAATCTCAGCATAATCTAACCCATAAAGGATTGCAGGTGAGGTTGGATTGACTCATTATTTTTTAAAATAAAAAACGAATGACTTATTATTTGACTATAAATAAATAAATAAATAAATAAACAAACAAATAAATATAAATATAATGTCACAATCACAAGAATATTATCCTACTAAATTGTCTTAGTATAAATTAAATTCATTTTAGAAACTACTATAATAAGTTAAATAAGTGTAAATTAGTAATGCAACAAAATAACATGAAATTCATTCTATTCCATAAAATATTATGTCAAGTAAGATCATATTAATCAAAATAATCTATAAAAAAAACTAACACAAAAAATCAACCTAACTTACCCCTTAACACGTTGGGTTGACAGGTTATGCAAGTTAGATTATATATATTGAATGATAGAACTATTCAACGCAATCTAACTATTTTTTGTCGGATATGTGGGTTGACCGGCCCGGTGTCAATCCACTTTGACATCGTCCCTAAGTACGACACAATAGTATGTATCTTTTGACATGATTTTATGTATAACACATAAACACTTAATCTGTATATAATATATAGTAGGGAAAAAACAATAATTTCAGCTATTTGAAAGATAAAAAGCAAAGAATTTTTTTATAAGAACTAAAATAAAAACCCTTTAATGTTATATATCCTAAAACATATTTAAGCCAATAATAAATTTTAAGTTTAGATGAAGTTTCAAGCACGCATTTAACAAATTATAAACTTAAACCATTAAACTAATATCATTTAATAAATACTGTTTTAAGTCGAATAATTTTATAAATTAATAAAAAATAAGATATAAAGAAACTAATTAAACGTATGCAAGTATTGGCATGAATATATGCAATTCAACAAAATTAATCAAATAAACAGATCCCCTCAGAATTTTCAAATTTTTCTCTCTGTAGGTCAGTCATCTAGAAAATAATTACTTTTATTTCATTGTTTGGTGAACGTTAAGAAACAAAATTTAATTAATGATTCTTTGTTTCTTTGACGTCCAAGAATAAGTATACACAACCACTTGCATCATTATTAATTCATAGGTTTGATGTATTTGATGTAGTATTGTAAGATTCGATTTCTTTGATACGTGATTGTATAATTTATTTAATGAAGAAACTTATATCATATGTACGATTTTTGTCGTTTATAATTTTTTTATAGATAAATAACAATTACATATTACAAGAATATCGTTTAGTCTCTTATCCCGTGCATTTGGAAGATCCATAGTCTCCAACCCAAAAAAACCAGCTGAGATCAAAATTATTTTTCTATTGTTAGTTGAACATGTGGTCAGTAAATTGGAATAGGGAGGATACGTTTGTCACGAGATGAAAAATTGTATTTATGCATGAATTTTGTATACGATCGATCTTCGGATGTATATATCTTAATCTTATAGCCCACCTTATTTTTTTATATATAAATATTGCATCAAAGAGATGCTAACTGTTTGACTCTCTGTCGGAGAGTTTGATTTCTAGATTACATACAGCTTTAACTAATCTTTGCCGAAAGCTGTATCCTTAATTTGACATAACGCATAAGGATCTACGCTGACACTGAATGTGGATTTTCGTTTTAGATTCTTACGCGTTGGAATAGATTCTGTTTCTTTTCGCTTTTTATTTTTTTGGTACAAATATTTTGTAACATAATTTCTAATACAGTACATGCAAACTCTAGCAGATGCCAGAGCTAAGCCAAGTTCGATATCCCTTCGTTACTTGCATGTTAGTTTTCCTAGTTATATGTTACTATTGGCGCCAGTGAAATTTGTTATATATATGCATAAAGCAAATCAATTATTCTTTTCGACCAGTTGAGAAACTTAGTTTTAGAAACGAAAAAAATGGCTAAAATTCACCTTGAAGAGATGCGTAAAGACAGCACTTGCGATATAGACATAAACTATAATTGTCCTTTGGATATCATTTATGTATATCTATTTGCTGTCAATAGAGAATTAGGGATCATATTCCATTTTCAGTAATCTTGTCTAGTTTGTCAATACTCATCACTCGTGCATATATATATACACTTCTATCTTATATGAGTTTAGCAATTAGAAATCAGAGGCTTGATCGGTGCATATGATTGATAACTCATCATCACACGACGACAAATTATGTGTACAACAACGTCAAGGTTTACTTTGTAAATTAATATCTGTCTCCTCATTAGATATTAGATATTATGTATACAAAAATACTTGCCATTAGATGATGTAATTGTTCATTAACAATTTTATAATTTTATTAGAACAATCAAATTTTGTTATGTATATTCGATAAAACTAACTAAAAAAAGTTAATTGGAAGTTGAAAGATTAATAGCTAGTTAAAAGTTAAAAAATTAACTTATTAAATTAAAAATATTCAGTAAAATTAATTGCTAAAAAGCTAAAAAGTATAAAATGATAAAATAATAATAAAATCATGATTTATTTAAAAAATATAACAAAAAATATGAATAAATATATCAAAAATAAAATAAAATATAAAAAAATTAAAAGATAGAAACTAACATTTTATAAAATACTATTTCAAATAACATTTGAAAAGATACTAAAAAGATTGGAGAAATACTAAAAAAATTAGCTTATCGAACCGTCAAATCAATTTTTCAATTAATAAAAAAAATTTAAACATTAATTAAAATGTCTTTTGACAAACATAACTTATAACAAAAACAATGTTATTAGAGGCATGCAAAGAAATCATCACGACACGGGCATCCAACTAGTTGTCTTAAAAAAATATATGTGAAAAATAAAAACGAAAAATCTTTGATAAAATTATATTGATGTAATAAAAAAACTGATTAATGTTATAAGATATGTTATTAAAATTATTAGATGAATAACATATCTCTCAGTGATACAATTGTGGTCATCCAAAATATACAATGAGTTAAAATATATTTTTTTCTCCTTATTTTTAATTGAGACATTTTATTTTTTACTTTTTAAAAATTTATGATTTTAGTTATTTATTTTTTAATTCGAGATATTTTATTTATTATTTTTTAAAAATATATAATTTTAATCTTTATGACCAATTTTAAAAGTTGATCTATGTATTTTGTAAAAGTTAACTCACATATGTTTATTTATTATTCACATAACAAATATTTTGTATTACTATTTAATAGCTAACAAGCTTAATCTATTAAAAAATAATTAAAAAAGTACATAGTCAATTCTAAAATTGACAAAAGGGGACTAACAATATAAATTATTTAAAAGTGGATGACAAAATGTTTCAATTAAAAAATAAAAAGACTAAATTTGTGATTTTTTTTAGAAGTGGGAGACAAAATATCTCAATTAAAAAATAAGAAGACTAAAATTATATTTTAAAAAAATAAGAGGACAAAAATTGCATTTTATCCTATACAATAATACCCATTCTTTTTTTTAAGAAGCATAATAATGCCCAATCTGTGACAATTTTTTTTAGATATGATAAAAGGAATCATAAAAGAAAGATTAATCTTTAAAAATAAAAAAATGTACATGAAAAACTTTAATATAATATGTCAAAAATATTATCAAAATCAAATTATACAAGTGGTTAGAAACAAAGGATATTAATCATTATAAACTAAATATATTAACGTATTCAATTATCTCAAGTATAATCTTCCTCCTTTTTTATGTGAAGCATTACAATAAATAAACATTCGAAACATTTTAAACATTTTATGTGTAACTATATATCATGTAAAACAAAAAATACCAAGTACGTACTAATTATGATTGAATCAATAAATTGACTAAACCAATTTTGACAAGAAAATGTATTGTTTATGTTTTGCGTGAGAAAAAGCTACCAGGCAAAAATAAATTATTAGATTATATTTGAATGATTAAAATTTAAAGAAAGATGTATATGATTTTTGAAGTGATTATATAATTACTAACTACCCTTTAATTTTTGTCTAAAAAAACTACCTTTTAATTTTGATAATAATGTATATATAGTTGTATAATCCAAATTAATATTTCTCATGTCTTGTAACTTTTTGTACATAAACTCCAAACATTTTAGAATAGAGTACCAAATACAAACCGTGGACATTCTAAAATGTAGACGCGTACGTAATACATCCATAATTAATAGAATTGGAGATGTTCTTCACGTAATCCACAATGCTTTTCACATTAGTAGTGCTTTGCACAATCCTGGAGTTGGT
The DNA here is from genome assembly GCF_000004515.6 of Glycine max. NCBI lineage: Eukaryota > Viridiplantae > Streptophyta > Magnoliopsida > Fabales > Fabaceae > Glycine > Glycine max. Next base: position 3,446,074 of record NC_038247.2, read on the forward strand.
ATGCACGGGTTATCATATCATGTTCATCCATAAGTTCATGGTATTTCGCAATAATTCTGCTGTCTCCTTGTATTTTCAAATATTTTTTCTTCTTTTTTTTTTTAAAAAAAAGAACATCCATTATTTTTGGTTACTTTTACCAACTTAAGGTAGTTATTATAATTATTATTGGCATGATGATGTTACATTTTTATAATCTTTAAAGACTACAAGGTCGATTCCTACTTAGTTCAATGCTTCTTTTTGGTTTAATTGTTGAAAAGCAAGACACTTGAAAGTACAGCAGTATTAGAGCCAGTAGTATTTTATAAGTCATTTTTCTAGTATTATTTTTCATCACCCCGTACACAACTTATTTTATATCTCCTAATTATAAAAAGATTATAGTTTTACGAGTGAGAACAAAACCTTTTCTGAGATCATGTTCTAGCAACTGTTCATTAATGGGTAAGAATGTAAGATTATCCATTTTACAGAGTCAATTTTTTTTATTTAAAAAAAGAGAAATTTTCTAATATTTGCCAATTTTGAGGTCAAACAACATTTTAAGTGTCTGCTTGGATTAGTAAGGAATTCACCGTGTTATCTATTTATTACTTTTTAAAAAATATGGTAAGTTTAACTTATCACCAATACAAACACACACTTAATAGAATTTTTAACGTACATGTAATCTTGGCACAATTTTTCACATGTTATTGTTAACTAATCAAAATAGTGTTTTATATAATTTTTAAAAACATTTTCAGTAAGTGGATTACCCTGTCCACGAGAAACATGCAAAATGAGAGCGATTAGTAACAAGTCATGCAGAAAAAAATGCAAGCATGGCATCACCAAGTTATTTCACCACTGCCACTGCTAAACACGGCACATTGTTGCCTTATTCCTTTCTACACTTTTTTACTCTCATATAGGACACGTTTTCTGTTTCACTCGATAGCTAAAAAGAGAGACAGACAGTAATCCTATAAATAACAACAAATTCCAGCTATTAATTATAAAGTGGGGAATTTCGAAGTTCGAACCTTTCTTTTCTTGCTGATTTGTTTTTCGGTTCATTACTTGTTTGTGGTTCTGTCCCACTATTGATATGGGCGTTTATTTTTTTTTCTTAAAGAAAGAAAAAGGAGAAAACTTTTTTTGGATTCTTTTTGGTTCTAGAGATTTTGATTACCGGCTGCATTAAATAAATTCCCTCTTCACCTTCCAAGGTTCACACTTCACACCTTCATTTTCCACCTTATCTCTCTGTATAAATTCGCAGCATCAATCCCTGCCACCATTCAACACACACAAACTCTCTATCATTTTGCTTTTGTGCCTTCTCTAACATAAACCAAGCATGAGTAAGATCACGGTCCTGTTCTTCACTGTTCTGTTCCTCTGCTGCATGATCACCCACTCCACGCGCCCTCAACCAGCTTTTCACAAGGAATCTTTGGTGTCAACACTCCATCAGGTTGGTTGTGTTTTATTGCTGTTCTTGTTAGCTTTTACAGTACTTTTTTCTTAGTAACAGTAAGGGTCTGATCCGTATATTTTTTTCATACGTCTAGGATGCTGAGGAAGTTGATGAAAGCTGTGAAGGTATTAAAGAAGAGGAGTGTTTGATAAGGAGGACACTTACTGCACACATCGATTATATTTATACGCAGAAGCATAATAACCCTTGAAAGAATTTTCTCCCTTCTTGTTTTGATGGTTGTTAGTAGTATTGTACTATATTAGGTTCTGGTAGCTAGTTTATTTGGCCAAAGCTCGAGATGCTCTCTTTCTTTGCTTTTATGCTTGTATTTAGTACTATATTTATATCATTATGTTATGAAATTTAAACTATCATGGAAATACTTGTTTACTTGATAGTAGTGTGATCAGTCATCATCATAATAGAATCACTCTTCTCTTCTCTTCCTTTCTCTGTTGCAACTATTTCTCGTGGGCTCCGCTCACTAAAACCAACCTGCATAGAGCTGTTCTTTTAATGAATAAATCTCTTGTATACCTTTGAAAAAAAGAACACAAAACTGAAGAGGTAACCATTATCTTTTTTTTTTTGTCCCTTTTGATGAATAGATCTCTTATATATCTTTTGGAAAAAAAACTGAAGAGGGTAACGCATAATATGACCGTAATCCTTTTTTTTATCAGTTGAATTATGAGACAAATGAATTAAAAAAAAAGTATGTGAATATTGACTTGTAGAGGTAACCATAACTTTGAATTTAATGCAAGCTATTACTCTTCTCTGATTCCAGTATTCAATGTAATCAATAACTTGTGTGCCTCTTCAGTCGGGAAGAGTGGTCATATTAGTTGACAGTTGAGCTTGAAGATATAACTGCAGATAGTATTATTTAAAACTTCCTATTTGAGTTGCATGGATAGAGAGGCCTCGAAGAAATAAGCTACTACTACTGCACATGCCTGTTATATGTTACAGGCATTAACTTGCCATAATTCCTCAACAATTTGCTGATGTTGTCTTCTCCAAGTAGCCTAAAGAAATCTAGGCATACATAGGAAAGAATCCATTCCGTGACTAACAAAGTAACGAGTAGTTAATAATTTTTTTTTTAATGAAGTTTGTGTATTTTTATCCAAACTGGTTACACAGGATGAAATATTTTTAAATTCCTTAGTATTTGGATTTATATTTTATTATCATATCTGTCAAAGAATCAGTTTAAATCAACTCGTCCATAAACTTTTGTAAGAATAGAATAAGAAAAAGAAATCAAATTAAAATTAGCTTAAACATAAATAAATTAAAAATCACTTTTGGACAAACGTATAAGTTAATTTTAATTCATGAAAACGTTTTTTGTTCTTATTTTCTTCTATAAATTCCTCTAAAGAAGTTAATCCAAATAAACTCTAAAAGAGTTTAGCTTCATATGTTTTAGAAAATAAAATGCATTTATAATTATTTGTTAGAAAAATCATGTTTGAAATTTTAACAAGTTCATAATTTATTATATCTATTTTTCTCATAACCTCAAGAATTGATTTTTTTATTCAATAATTATAATAACATTCTATCATTTAAGTAAACTCTCACTCTAAGGGCAATTTGGTGGACAAAATAAAATATGATAGAATAGTGTTTTATATATATATATATATATATATATATATATATGTATGTATTATAATTAATTTAAGGAGCTCTTTGCATATAACAGGACTTCTGTAATATTCAACCAAGCATTTTCAAAACCCACGGGGGACTTCTGTAATATTCGTGGGGCAATGTTCCTATACCACGGGAGATTTTGTCCACACGGTGCATTGAAGCATTCAGAGTGTTCTACTACTTAATCCGAATTCCCCTCAACCTCAACAAAGCATAGTTGGAGCTGTCTTTTTAGTTAGTGATCACGGGTGAACTTTCCATCATAATCGGAGCATGGAGCCTTTCTCGTGGCGTTTAATTTTAGGAAAATGTTTGGTCCAAGGACAGCTTGTTTACACACAAATAGATCCATATGATATGTTGTCATAACGGAAGAGTTGAGCTTCACTAATATAAACTGAGAGTGATAAGGACTTGAGTATGAATACTCTCTGATTTCACCAGTAATGCCATCCTTCAATCTTTTATCCATCATGGTAAAGTTGGATCTAACCGATCAAAGGGCCTGTTGATTAGATCGATCGCAATCCCCATTCTTCCATAGAAAATTCTCAAATGAACCATGTTCATCCAATTCATACAAATACAATTAACGAATGAAACAACTAACTAGATTATAACTGACATAGCTAATAATTATATAACTAACTAACTACAGCATGACTCATATAAAAGTGTAGTTTTAGCTGATTTTAATGCTTAATAATATGAAGCTAGCAAACTATATATCAGACGTGCATAAATGCAATTTCCTCTGCCATTGCTAGCCAGATATGAAAATTCCACTTCCACTGACGATGAAATGAATAATACGAAAGAACGATGTGTAGAGAGTTTACGACTACAGGTTGGGTACCAATGTCTCATGTTAGTTGCAATGCACTTTAAGCACAAACACAGAATACCCGAGGCTCAGCCAGTTAGTAATATGTAAAAATTTCCACACAGAGATCAAGAAGTGTAACATTAATTACAATTGCAGTATATAAAATGCCAGAAGCACTGGCTTCGCCCCTCCAGCAGCAGTTTAAAAACATTATCCACGAGGGGAATGCAAGCCATAGTGAGTTAACAAGGCATTAGGAAATCCCTCTCATTAAGTTTTGTCATGAAGCAGAGTTGTTACATCCAAAAAGGAGGGATGGGGGAAGTCAGAAATGGGGAACAGAATTCAAATGACCTGCACATGTACCCCTAGCCAGTAGAAAATATCAAATCAATAACATACAGACTGATGCAGTTACAATAATATATTAAGATTCCAATTCAAGAATGGTTCTAAACTTCTAATCATGAATGATAACACCCAACACAAATAGTACTGTTGTTTGCCCCATGAGTTTACAATGTAAGAGAAGTCATGCTTCCATGGTCACTGTACATTCTTTAATATTTCACAATTCCAAAATCATTTACAAAATTAACCGATGTATGTATGTATGTATGATATATATAGATATTATGATACAGATGCATAGCCAAAGAAGCAGCAACTCCAGAAAACTTTTCTAGTTCAAATCGCCAATAACATCTATTTGGTAAATGAAAGTAATCACAACTACTTAAGCAGGCACCAAAGCCCAACCTCCACCCATCATGTGCAGGCACAACGAGAGACATATTGTGACAACAACAGAGGATTTGGCTGCAACATATCTCACAATCTCAAGTACTGCCTCATGAACAATATGAGCACATCTTCTCACAGAAGCACAAAATGTCTGCAAAACAAACTCCATGAAAGACCTAACAGTCTCAAATGTCACCCTGCCGGTCACATCAAGAACAAGCCTCCTATTGCTTGGAACCGCCAACGAAGACGAAACCTTGCTCACCCAGCCACTTTTATTTTCATCATCACAAACATCCACCTTGGATTGAATCGATGGCATTCCTATACCCAAGTCCTCATTTCTCAGAGTTTCTCCAATAGACAAATATGAATCCGAACCTGAACCTACATCAGCATTTGAACTTGTTATCACGTGGTGAGATGTCTTGACGAGTGTCTCCACAGCACCATTACAAACAGATACCAACATGTCTCTCACATTGGTCTCATGCTTTGGGTTAGTTAAGCCAGCAAAGAAATCATCATAGGTGTTGATATGCATGGTCTTGTCGAGATAAACCGCAACCGCAGTGCTCACAAACAATTGAACACAATTCCCAATTAGTTCCCCACACCTATCACCACAAACTACATCCACCCATGCTAGAACAGTTTCCGAATTGGAATTGATCGAGTTAGATTCCCCACCTGAATGGTTATGTTGTTGATCTGAATAGAAGGCAAGAACAAGGTTCCTAGCAAAGCTTCCAAGAACTACAGAAGCAAAACCTGACCCTGCTGGTGTTAACATTTTGTCAAGGACCCGGTCCACGACGGATGAACCGGTTTGGTCACCACCGGTCCGGTTCATGGATTCATAACCACGCAAGACTCCCACGGTCACAGCACGGGTGACGCTAACCAAAGACTCTGACAAGTGTTCCGAGCGAGCTATCTTGGAAATTTGCTTCAAGCTATTGGGGATTTGATCTGAATCGGATTCCAGAAAAACCTTGACGTCTCTGGAGACGATTCCAATGGTATCTGCGGATTCGGATAGGGATTCCGCAACGGAAACGAATGCACTGAGAAGCTTCGAAAGCCTCTTTCTCTTGCGAGCAACGGAAGGCGCGTGATAGAGCTTGTAAGCGCTGAACCCACCCAACCCAACCGCACACAAAATCAAGATCCATTTCTTTTTTCTACGGACATAATCAAAACCCTGATCAACTAACAGAACTTCCATTTATTACAATCGTAGCTGACCCACCGCAAATAGATAGAGAAAAGAAAGACGGACCTGGGAGAAGCTTATGAGGTCAAAAATTGAGGGGTTGGCGCTGGATTGGTGGAAGCAATAGCCCCAACCGTCATCTTCAGTTCAGCCAGTCACGCCACACACGAATCACAACCACCACTAATATTTCTTTTTTTTTTTTTTTTGTCTCTGATGGGCTGGTCCTTATGGACGCTTCTTTGTTTGGATAAGCCCGCTAGTGTCTTAACAGCTAACATAACTAACTAATAAGCAAACCCAAAAAAGAAAGAAAAACACAAGAGCCTGCTACTACATGATAGAGAAAAGTTGGCTTAGGCCGCTGGTTCATTTTTTAATATTATATTATGAGAAAAGTTGAAAGGAATACAATTGTGACATTAAAAAAAATAAGCTAGAGAATTAAATTAAACCGAATCAAATGAACAAATTAAAAAGTCAAAATTGCTAATTTTACCCGTGACACTAAAAATTGTAGCGCTTGATGGCTTCACGCTCGTATACTTGGTGTGAAAGGAAAAGTAGAAGGTGTAACGCAAACACGTGGATTCCGGCTGGAGTGGGGATATGATCGATGTTGCCAGCACAACATTGAGTATTTGACTGCATGAATACCAGAAGTACCCACCTAGAAAACATAAGACACGTGGCATTAACACAAGAATACCTGTACCTGAGTTACTAGATTCACCTCGTGACCACACGCTCTCTCGTAGAGTATCTATTTTTACTCTCTGAGTCTCTGGATCGACGGATCCATCTTAATTCCCATTTCCGAAGCAAGTCTCTTATTACTATGTCATATCCCCAAATGCCACGAACAAACACAACTCCCTAGAAGTGATACAACATACCAAGAATTGTTTTTTGGCTATTTTGGTTTCCAATAATATTGGCTGCTACTCCTACTCCATTTTGTTTAGGCTACGCGGGGTGTGTCAAAGTTGAAAAAATCAATTGTAATAGAGCAAGGACCACGCTGCCAAAGATAGAAAATCAGGATTTGGCCCCGTTCTTTGATCCTCTTCTCTCTCCATTTCTTTCTCAAACGGAAACCTCGACTCCATGCATTTCACATTGTTCTGCTGCTCTGCTATCTCTACACCCACAACAGGTAACGTAACCGCCCTAGCTATCCTGTCTGTAAGTTTCAGTGCTTCAATGAATGGAAAACCCTGTTTAATTTTCATACAGCTTCCTTTTCTTTTATAAGATAGAATTTGTTACGGTAAGTCACAATTTCTCTGTTATCGCTTTGGAAACAAGATATGACCACGTTTTCTTTTTAATTTTATCATAGTAGTAGATAGATAGATTTACGCGCTTTCTTTCATCATTCCCTTTGAACGTTTCTAAACTATACAGCTCGTGACCCTGTATTCTACAGATAGCAGCACGCGTTCAGGGGTTATCGCCCAACGGCAACAACCTCCAAACTGAAACCTTTCGTAGAGAAATAATAATGGAAATATGTTACCATGCCCACATCGATCGCGAGATTGAATCGCTCCTAGAAAGAATACATCCTCCCAGGTACTGCAGCACAATCTTCTCGTCGTCTTCTTATTCTTGTTTAATTAGATATCATTGTTTTCTGGCTTAGTTGATTCAATTCATGATAGATTAATTAATGGATTACACCTATTTAATTCTGCGCTGGCAGGGTCTGTATCGATAATGATTCTTGCCGAGACTGCACTGTGGTGAAGGTTAGATACTATATTCTCTACATTCAACTTGCACATGTTAAATTATCAATCTAGCCTTGTTCGTTGTGTGCTTGGCTCTTTAATTATGCTTCAGTACGTGGAGTGTCCCCTATTCGACATTTATGGCTTTCAGTGAACATCACCCATAGATTTTAAACCAGGCATAGTACTATAAGTACTTTCGTGAGATAAACCGCTGAGTATATAGTAGGAAAATGGGAACAACATGATACATATTAATATCCATTGTGGCTATTTAATTCCCACTTGGCGCTTAAGTATACTAACTAATCATTATCACCGTATTATATTATTCAAGATGCAAAGAGATTGTCTTGATGTCTAACACCTGGTACCAAAAGCCAATGCAAATTGAGGTACGTGCTTGCTTTTTCAACCACTATTACAAGGGGATATGAATGGAAAAGGATAAAAGAACTATACTTTGTTGTCATCTTATAAGAACTCATGAAAAAAGCTTCTCTTAAAGAAAACGAAAATTTGAATGTGTTCTATCAAAATGACGTAATCCGTTAGTAAAAAGTGTCTTTGGTTACATTATTTATATAATTTATTTGTTCGGCAAAGAGGTGTGTGGGATAAGATAATTAATATGATAGAGAGAAAAAAAATAATTCTAGAAAGTATTATAAAATATACGAAATATATAAGTAAAAAAAAAATGGATTCGCTGGCTTAGAAATCAGAGGCAAAACCTGCATGCAGCAAGCAGCCAAAAAGGATAAAATGGTTAAGGCTTTGGGCTAAAATAGAGGTCTAAAACAACTGCTAAGTACAAGCGTGTGCGAATTATAAAAGTCCTGGACTTCATTTTAAAAAAAAAAAAAAAACTCTCATTAAATTTAATAAAATGCATGTGTGTTGTGGAAAAGCAGGTTGATAGTGCAAACAGGAAGGGCATATTATTGGAGATGGTCCAAGTGTTGACAGATCTTGACCTCATCATTTCCAAATCATACATTTCCTCTGATGGTGGATGGTGTATGGACGGTCAGTGTCTCCCTCTTGAGTCCCCTTTATATTCTTCAGCTTTCTACAATTTTCTCAATCCACCGAAATGATGTAATTATTAAATAATACCTTATTAGTACTTTTTATATCATGTATGAGCTATGCATGAATCATATACCACCAAGCCCCATAACTAGGACATTATCATCATCTGCAAACGTTAATGGCTCGGTTCTGATCCATGTGGTGTGGGTCTTTTTTCTTTATTGCAAAATGCAGTGTTCCACGTGACCGATGAAGCTGGCAAGAAGCTCACAGACGAAACCCTCATGCTCCACATCCAACAGGTCATTCTGTCTCTTTCTTCAAGTTAGAAAATAATGACGTCATACTTCAAACTATCTTGTTAGAGAAATTAGAAAAAGAAATGCGTCGAGACATGCACTTCATGTTTTATTTTCTAAATGCCAAAATATTTTGGTCCTATATATGATTTCTTTAGTTTTCTTTTTTTTATGTTTAACAAGTTTTACTTTTTCTTAAAGTGTTTATCTTAGATTGAAATAATTTTTTTATTAGTTCTTTTGCACAGAAAATGTTAATTTTGACTACTATATCAAACACATTTAAAGCATAACACGTTTCACAGTTTATCATATTGCAGTAAATTGGTGTGATAAAAAAAGATCAACTTAGTTTAATAGAAACACTTTAATAGATCAAAGTGATGTTTTTCAAACTTAAGAAACTAAATTGGAAAAAAAAAATCAAGCACCAAAAATATATGTATGTTAATTATTCAAATGAAATGGGTAATTTGAACTATAGATATGAAACTAAAAAGATTAGTGTTGCAGGAACTGTGCGCCACTAGAAGTAAAGGGGAGATTTCAAGGGATACAGAATTGGCTAGTCAGAAAGGAGCACAGGCACAGCAACAAAACGTGGCAATGGAGAACACGGCATTGGAGATGAGTGTGACGGACCGAGCGGGCCTACTATCAGAGCTATCAGCAGTGCTTGTTGAGTTGGGCTACAGCGTCACCTCTGCAACGGCCTGGACCCACAACGACAGGGTGGCCTGCATTATATTCCTGGAAGACGCATCCTCACCTGGGCCCATAAGCGACCCAAAACGGTTGGGCCTGGTGGAGGAGCAGCTGGAGAATGTAGTGGCGGCCCACGGAGAAACGGGCCAGAAGAACAGCGTGAGGGTGACGACGCTGGGCACCGGGCGCACCCACACGGAACGGCGGCTCCACCAGCTAATGTACGCCGACAGGGACTACGAGAGCTGCCGCGCCTGTGATAGGACCCACGTCTCTGTTGGTCGATGCGAGGACAAAGGCTACTTGGTGGTCAACGTGAGGAGCAGAGACCGTCCTAAGCTATTGTTCGACACCGTTTGCGTTCTAACGGACATGCAGTATGTGGTCTTTCATGCTGCCATTAGCTCCAAAAGATCCATGGCTGATCAGGTAACATGTAATCTACATCTACCAACCTAGTTTAGTTTCTACTGGATTGTTCTTGTAATAATCTGTGTTGTTGATAGGAGTACTTCATAAGGCACTGCAAGGGTAGTTTAGCTCTGCCCAGTGAAAGCGAGACGGAAGAACTCACCTTATGCTTAATCGCTGCAATTGAGCGGAGAGTCTCGCGTGTAAGTTCTATAAATAGTTAGTCGTATTACATTACATTTATTAAGCCATAAGAATTGAAAGCACTATCGAATGTTGCAGGGATTAATGGTAGATATTCGAACTGAGAATAGAATGGGGCTACTATCGAATGTGACCCGGGTGTTTCGTGAAAATGGGTTATCCATATCGAGGTTTGAGATTGGAACAGAGGGAGAAAAAGCGGTAGGATCATTCTTTGTTACAGATTCTTCAGGTGAACAAGTGAACCCAAACATCGTGGAATTGGTAAGGCAAGCATCCGGTGGATCTGTTGTTACAGATCACAAGTCGCCTCATAGGGTGCGTCAATCTCAATCGGATATAGAAGCTAAACCTAAATTCTCTCTGGGAAGCTTGCTATGGTCTCGATTAGAACGCCTTTCCGGTGGTTTTGGGCCCATTAGATCGTGACAACTTTATACCTCCGGAACTATTCTTCTACCTCATGGAATATGTCACTACTAAATATCGGTGTACATAAGATTTTTTTTTTAGTTATTTAGTTTTTTTTCTCTTCTTTTCCTCGTTTGATTTCCTTGTGGTTGAGGTAGAGGGGTAACTGGGTAAGACTGTAATAGCTTGCGTTTTTTTGTGGTCATTGTACATATTTTTCTCACATGGAAAATCCCACACTATTACAAGTTGAGAAATATGAGTTTTTGCATATTACTACATTAGCATGATAGGATAGCTACCAGAATTTATTATGATCCCGAAACTACTGTAAAAAAAATCTTAAAAAATGGAAGCGATTATTTCTTGTTTTGGCTTTTAATGTGGTTTTACAATTGATTCTAGAAAAAACTAATGAATCTAATCCAAATATGCTATATATTAATCTGTGCATGTCACCAAATTAAGTTGGATGAACATTGAGCTTTATAAGAATTAGTTTTATTGTTCTTCTAATCCCAATTTTCAGTGAATGATTTTGGTTAGATCAAATAACTAAAAGTTTCCATCTTTTAAGTAGTATTTCCCACGTTGAAGTGCTAATAAAAATATATTTAATATATCCCGCCATGATATATAATAAAAACTGTTAACAAGACCTTAATTTTTTCGTAAACCAAAATCTTTCATGTCTCCTGTATTTACCTAACAAAGCTCCCAGTCTTGTTTTTAAACACTAATGAAGTTAATGGGGTAATGACTAATGAAGAAAATAAAACAGAAAAGCTCTGTGTTTTGTTTTTTTTCAATAGGTCGATAAAATGTACTGCCTCCATCTGGCTATCATCCTCCTACTCTTCTTTACCGACACTTAAGGCATTGCTACGAAAATAAAATCGTATTCCAAATTTCTACTTGCATGTGCGGATAGAGTAATAAAGACAGAAGAGGACTACCAAAAAAGTCACAAGAAATGTTCAAATGAGAAAAGGAAACAAAGAAGAAAAAGTATTCATGACATCCATTGTGCCATTAAACACCCAGTGGATAAATTTAAAAGAAAAAAATTATAAATATTATGATGTGAGATAAAAAAGACAGAAAAATTATGAAAGTTTGTTAGGTGTATGAAAAGTATGGATGATAGGGTATCATCACTTAACAAATAAATAGACAAGATATTGACATACAACTATCAAAGACAATGTTTTCTACCAAGAAGAAGGATACAAGTTTTTTTCTTTTGGCTACTTATCAAAATCCAAAACTCATGTAAATGCCACTAAATAAATAGGCCACACTAAATAAAAGAAATGTTTGATTGATAAATTTGGTAAATTCTACCAAATAATGAACAACAATTTAGAAATAGTGTGTTACAAATTTATTGTATATTTCTAGCATTTATCCTACTGATTAATGTCAAGCTGCACACTAACTTGCATACTTGTCTGACATAAAACAGACACAGAATCAACAATGCACAAAATCTACATCAAGTAACACGGACTGTACTGCCATTAGTACTATTCTCCAATGAAAATTGATACTACATTCCGTAATTGTTGCTTACATCTAGAGAACTAAAATTGGCAACACTTACGAAACATTTAATTATTTAAAAAGTATTTTCTGTTTTTATTTTATTTATTGCTTTAAAAAAATTATACAAGAAACAATAGAAAAAAAAATGAAAACAAAAAATAATAAAATTATTTTCTAATACAAACTTTTGAAAATAAACGAAATAAATCATGAATCATGTTTGCAATTAAAAGTTATAAAATGAAAATAGAAAAACATTTTCTAAAATCAAACAGCTCCTTACCTAAAAAGTAATGTCAACTTTGATAGGAAAATAACACTAACATTATCTATGATACTTGTCCAATTAATCTAACCTATGACTTTAATTTTGTTCCCATGCCTTCTAATTCTATTAATATTAGAAGGGTCAAATTACTTATCATTGCGGGCATGCTTACAAAACAATACGCAACTACCGTTCAGGATGCAACGTGTCAACAAACCTAATCCAGTAGTTTACATCAAACGATAAAACGGAACTAATAACCAGGATAACAGTAAATCAACAACCGCACTATTCATTTTTCATTTATTAACTATAATTTTTAAATTAAAATTTAAAAAGAAGATAACACCAAGAAAAGTGTAAAGAGCATGGAAGTTACAATTGCAAGACTTAAGCGGCTTGATATCTTTCAATTGCCGGTTTCTTAATCTGAGAAGTGAGTGCTTCAAAATCTCGTACGCCAAATTCCAAAAACAGTAGTGAGAAGAAACTACTAAACATATCTGACTTCTAGGCACAACAGCTATATGTTAATGCCTGTAATTATGGTGGTGAAAGTCAGTTTTTTAGTTTAGTGGTTAATCCTCAAGAGTCAAGATATGCATCTAGGTAGCTCAGAACCAAATAGCCCTAGTAAGGTTATGCATCACACGCTTAGAAATTTTGCTATTGATAACACCTGCCCTATATGTTCATTGAGTGTAGTTGTTCTCGTTATCTTCTAAAAAAATATTCATCATGACCGTTAAAGATCGTTTAAAACAACTTAGCTCAGTTAAAAGTATTAATAACCTCAAATAACTTGGAATTCAGATATCAAATAGAAGATTTAGTTTATGTACGGTGCAATAAATAACCATACATAGCACAATGCCCAGTGGAGACTGGTTTTATTTACAGAAACGCATTCTTCAGAATGTCAATCGTAGAGTACACAACTATATGCAGATATTCACAAAATATAAGAGAATCATATTTAAAAATAAAAAAAAACTTACCTCTGGGACATATTCCAAGGCATAGTCATATTACATCAATGTCATCAACATTAAGCCAATCATTGGAATCCTTGGTCATAGAATTACGAGCACTTGAATGCTCAGAGCCAACATGTTTGCCTTCTACACAGTTTAAATCCTTATCAGAGTTAGGTGAACTTCTACCTAACTGAACCCAATCTCGAGAGTCTTTTGTTGAAGAATCAGAGCCTGATCTAGTTTTTTTATAACTTTCATGTACATCACCATCATCCTCCTCAAGATCACTGAATGATACATCCTCGTCATTACCAGTGTGAACAGGAGTTCCACTGGGACCAACCATTTCAGAAGTATCCTCTTCTTTCAACCAATCATCAGCATCATCCTCATAGGATTCATCCAAAAATCTATTGGTTGAACCAGATGATGATTGTTCTGCAGATGGATTTACCGTTGCTTCTTTAACCACAGACTTGTCAATAACCTCTGGAACAATACTTTGAGTGGCATGTTTCTCCATCTCAACATTAGAAACAACCACAGATGGGGCAGCTTCAGCAGCAGATGTCTGGAGAGGTGCTGATTCAAGTTGAACAGTGCTTGGCACAAAGAGATGCTGTTCCTCCTCTTTTGAGGGAACATTCCCTCCTGCAGATAAGTCAGATTCTTTCTTTTCCTTACTTCTTTTGTCTAAAGCCAGAGTTAACATTGCTCTAGCTTCCATTATCTGCACACATACCATGAATTGCTGGTAATACATGCAACCACAATAACAAAAAATGACAAAAGTACCAGGCAGGTAGTCATCATCAAATCTGACAAGCATGACAATGTTTATTTGGAAGCAGGCAGGACACATTTCAGGAGTAATACAAAAGGATCACCTATAACTTGCAACTTCACAACGGGCTTTCATAAAAAAGTATTTGATCATATATAATTTTCAAAGATCAGTTATAAGATTCCGATGCCAGGTTTAATCTGTGAACAATGAAAAACCCTTAATTGTCTCTGCTTCAATCATTAGTTCCACATGATTAAAGTTAAAACAATTTTAACAAACAAACCAGAATGCATCAGACAAAAACAACACAAAATGCATCAACGAAAGAAAACCAATACCAATATAAGTTTACTCACTTGTGGAGTGGATAAAATAGCAGCATCAGTTTTGCTAAGTCTAGGGTGCACGAGAACAAAGTATATCTTCCAAAAGTTACCATCACTCATGTATCCGGGGCACAGCTCCATTCTAAGAGCAGCTAAGCTTGGTGCCAGGTGTTCAACAGCTAGAGCATGTTCTTGTTGTGCATCGGACAAATCAAAATCTAAGCGACAACAAAATTTCAGAGATAGTGAAATGCCAGGCACAATAAAATATCATACAAAATACACAAATAAACATCTTAAGAAGCACGTTAGGGGAAACTGCCACCTATGAGAATAGCCACAATCGTCATATATTAGTCTACGACGCAACAATTTAATCACCTCGAAATCTCGGTGAAACGGTAAATAGAATTTGCATATAGCAAAATGAATAAGAGTGATATACCATCAGAATCCTCATCATCGGGAAGGGGAAAATCGAGCCAAGTTTCTGGATGCAAAGCTACGCTTCTGGCGAAGGCAACCACATCCTCGGTAACTCCGAGGACACCTTCGAGATCGTATTCCTCCTCGGATCCAAGCTGAAGGAAACTCGAAGCTATCTTAGTGAATTCGGATACCGTCTTATTACCAGAAATTTTGGAGATCCCGCTCTTGAACTTGCCACTAATCTCCGCGAAATCGTTTCGGATTCCTGCGATGATATCTTCCTCTTCGTCGTCGTCAGTGGGATTGGGATTGGAATCGGCGACGGGCTTTTCGGATTGGGGATCGGGCGGCGGGGCGAGGAAGGAGGCGACTCCCCAGAGCTGGCGGGAAAAGGATTTGGTGAGCTCGGAAAAATCCTCTTTGACGCCGCGCGTGGTGGGATTGGGGGTGGATGCGGAATCGGGTTGAACGGGTTCCGAATCGGGTTTCTTCGGAGGGGATTTTAGGTCACCGCCATTGTCGTCGTCGTCGAGTTTGAGTGAGTTTGCGATTGTCCTTGTAAACCACGACATCGTTGCTTTGGTTGATTGATTACAGCCTCTTACCAGATTTCGATCGTCACTTCCTCCCAAGTGAAGAGTCGGTCCTTAACCAGATAAGACCATTCCCTGCGACACCGTTTAAGGGTGCACAAACGACGAAATTATAATATTATCCAGGTTTAATTCTAATCTTAATAGAATTTCACTATAATTTAGTAACTCGATTTTTTACTTTTTTATTCGTAGAAATAAAAATAATACCAAGATTCCCTTGGTTATTATTTTTTTTTATTTAAAACTACTGAACTCTTTTTTGTCTCTTTTAAAATCTCTATCAACACAAGAGAAACAATTTATTAAAATATTTTCCGTTCAAAATTTAGTAATTAAAATATTATTTTTTACTTAAAATTAAAATAAATCTGCAAACATTTTTTTATTGGTAAAACCTTAGCACTCTGATTCAGAAATTGAGAGGAAAGACCGAAAATAGAGAGGATGATAAAAAAAGATAGAGTTCTTTGGTATATGTGTTTTTTTCTTCCTTTTTACAAAGTAAAAGAGATAACAACATTCTCTAATATATTATTTTAAACATATTTTTAGTAGATTAAAATTTATTAAAAATTGTAAAATTAAGATATAAAATTATTAAATATGATGTGAGCTTTAATAAATTTTATAATTTTTAATAAATTTTAATCAATAAGAGAAAATGTGTTTAACATAATTTATTTTTAGCATTTTTAGGATCACTTTTTAAAAAATGTTAGGAATACATGAGAAATTGAGAAAGAAGAGTGAAAATAGAGATGATGATAAGAATATATTTTAAAATCATTTTTTAACATATTTTCTAAAACATATTTTGCATAGCGAGAATGTTAAGACCATTTTTTAACATATTATTATAACATATTTTTTAATTGGTTAAAATTTATTAAAAGATATAAGAATTAGGAGATGTCATCATTAAATTAAATACAACGTTGGACAAAAAAGAAATTAAACTAATAAGACAATAAGAGAGTATGTGTACCAAAAAAAAAGTATATTCCAAGCATTTTTCTAGGTGAAGAATCGGTAAGGAGAAAAATTAAAAGTAATAGGTAACTATTAAAAAAAATCGCCTTCAAAAAAAAAAAAATCATTTCCCAAAGACACGAGAAATACTTTGGAAATGGGCAGTTGGGGATGCACACCTGACATTCCTAAAATAACCTTTTTGGTCTCCCGTTTCTTCCTCGTAGCCTCTTTCATTTCTCCCTCACACAAGCATCGCTAATCCATTTTTTGGCTCACCTTTGCTTCTCTGCTCCAACGTGTCGTTGTCAAGGTCATCCCAAAGCCAAGATTTATTTTAAATTAAACCTTGTTTTCAGTAGATCATCACATAATCATTTTTTGAAATCACAAAGTTTTGTGTTTTGGTTGGTTCAATTTGAACTGCATATGACCATTAATGTTGTGATGAGGGGGAAGCAAAGATATTGAGGGCTTTGACTGAACATAAGAAGGAATGTAATAAAAGACAATCGATTAAAATGACAATGATAATAGACTGAATAGGTGAATATTCAATTATTGACTAATGTTGTGAATTCTTCTCGCCAGAGGGCTAAAATAATCGTTTGTCATCATCGCTAATTAAGAAGCGACCTCTACTAGATTCTTTTCCTCCTCCATCCTCCATCCCCTTAAATTCCTTGAAATGTTAGGAATCAACTTGATGTTGAAGAGCTTAAGACGATTTTATCACAATTTTTTCGCGCAATAATAAATTACCACCATCGTCACCTTCATACACACACTTAACACACTTATAAAAAAATGATAGGTAATTAAAAACTGTCATTAAGTTAAAATTAATTATTTTAAAATTTAAAATGCCCATGTTTGTATGAAACTAAAGGAATGATCATTTTCGGTAAGGCTACACACTTAAAGGACTAAAACATGAATTTTAAAACATAAAGAATCAAAATGGATTTTACTAAACACCAATTAATAACATGAATGTCCGTCTGGTTTTTTGACATTATTTTCAGTTTAACACCAATAACATGAATGTGCAAATTTCGTGTAAAATGTTTTCCAATGTACCCTAACCGTTTTATCAAACATTTCTACTTTTATTCAATATTAAAAAGTTACACTTCAATGTTTTTCATCTATACCTCAAGAGTTTAAGAAATACATAATCAAAAAACGGTGTAACTAGCAGCTGCCGGAGCTCAGATCTAGATAGCTGGTGTACGCTCCGAAGTCCAAATGAAACAAACTGTGGACAAAAGCTATATCCACCGGACGAAATAATTAAGCATATATAACTAAGGGAGATAAAAATAAATAAATAAATAAAAAATAACTAGAGAACCCTCCCCGGTTCCAAGCTGGTCATGTTTCCTTGGCTGATAGGAGGGACAAAAAACCAGTTATAAGAAGAGGGTGATGATAAATTCATTTCCAATGGTTCAGATTTTGCCCCCTGGTACCAATTAGTGGCCGAGGACACTGTCGATGATGCTGCAATATTGTCTTTGCTCGACAACATTGGCTTTTGGGGCGTATCTACAAAGGTGGCAGCAATAGGTGCGACACTTGGGAAAAGTTGATGTTGTTCCTGATCAGCTGGCTTGAACTCGGGTGCACCGGTAAGCTGCTGAACAAGGTCACGGAAGTTGATAGCGTCCACCTTGTACACTCTGATCGGTGTCGGTGCCGGTGGCGCCACTGCCGCCTTCTTCCACGGTTTTGCTTGTACCTTCCGCACGGTGTGAAGCAGAGAAATAGGCTTGGTCGACGCAGGGTAAGAACCGGAATAATAAGCTTCCATGTAGATTGGTTTGTGTTTCAGGCGATGATAGTTAAAATTTTAGATGACAAGCTGGCAGCTGGGTAAGAAAGTAGTAGTACGTTCTTTGTGTGCTTTTTTCGACTATTTATAGATTGTTGTGACTTGTGTGCATTGTTGCATGGAATGTCAATAAAAGCCAACGACTTGCGAATGGGGCAGCTCAGGATTCAAACGTGGTTTTTGTCTTCACCGTCGGCGGAATGTATTATTATGTATATCATGTAAGTAGTGACATATGCCAATTCGTGTGGTCAAAATTATGTAGTTGGATGGATCAGCATCTTAATTATATTATGTATAAAATATTTCCTTCAAGTTTGTCTTCATCTTCATTCGAATCCAAGTTATGTTTGAATCATGTGATTTTTTTGTTATAAAAAAGAATGGTTCATATATGTATGAATCATGTGTCTGATTTTTTTGTTATATACTTGTGTTCAAATATAATTGTCATTTTAAAAGTTCTATTTTATATTAAATTATTTGTCACTAGAAAAAAAAATGTTCATATTTAAACTTTGTTCTTATTTCTTGGTGTCTGCTATTTTGTGAAATTGAAAGGAAAGTATTAAGATAGAGTGAAAAGGTAGTATTAAGGATATCAAATGACTTTTTTAAAAAATTATGTGCAAAATCTTTCACAGTAAGCGGTAACAATCTTGGAACGAACGGAGTCATAATTTGACTGACCGACTGAATGAAATAAGCCATAACATATTTGATTTTTCTGATTGTTATTGAAGAACAAATGTGGAATTTTAATTTTTTTTATTACAAAATCAATGAATTACATTTGAACAATGTCATCATATTTATTTATTTGTATTTTTTTCATTATAATCTCAATTGTTAAATTCATTATTTATAATAAATGCTGCCCTCATAATTGGAATCAACTTCTAAGTATTACATAGATTCTTCTAAAATGTACAGAATCTATAACTATTAATAAATGCAATTTTTTTCTTCGGTGTATATATTTTATATTCCTAAATTACCTTTTAATATATATAATTATTTACATTTTCTTTATAAATTTTCAAACTATAACTGTTGCTATTTTTAAAAATTATTTTTATTTAAAAAATACAGATAGAAACATGAAGTGTTTCTTTTTCAACGGGCCATAATAAGATATATGTGCATATATATTTTGGAATTAATATTAAAACGACTTACAAAGAAATATAAGTTTAACTGTTACTTTAATCTTGTATCCATATAAAAAATATTATGCATTTTAGCCTTTACTCTAGGCTCCTGCATGAAAGTAATGGATTGATCCACTTGTTAATGATAGATAGATAGTGTGTATGTGGTAGACATGTGGGCCAACGATCTATGCGGGTGGGCAACCAGCGTTGAAAATTGGCACACATATAATTCACGTTAGTGAATAGTGAATGATTAAGAAATATTAGAAATTAATAAATACAAAATTACAAATTCATTGCACTATAAGCAAATCTTCTCAACGACATGTTTTTCAAGGTTTAACGTAAAGAAAACAATAAAAAATGGTACTCCGGTTTCTGGAGAGAGGACGGGCGACATGGGTTAAGGGTTGAGAGTTGAGAATGGGAGAATAGCCGCCTCTCACTTGTTCGACGGTCTTAATCAAAGGGTTCTGATTCATGATTGCATCACTCACATGCCAATTTTTTATTTGGGGTCATGGGGCTAATCATATCTTCATTTGACCAAATTCCATTCCTTTCAATTTTGGTAAAATAACACAGCACAAACTCTGCACCTGTTCTTTTTCCTTTTTTGGGATTTTCCTCTCCCCTTATTTCCTGCCATCATATACTCTAAATTTTGTTTTAATTTTGACGTGAAAGTAAATAACTCGTATATGATCGAATATCCTATATAAAAATAAAGTATATGATCGAATAATTGAATAAAAGTGTGAACGCATGCAAGAAATTAAATCACATGTGAGTCGGACATATAAATAGCTTTAACTATCAACACGATATCATATAACGTGATCTCTTTAGTATGTGATTAGATATTTCATTTCTGATCCATAAATATTTATTAAAAGACATCAATCACTTAAATGAATTTTAATGCTTTAGAAAATTAATTTTTAACTCTCAATAAAGAAATAATACCAAGGTTAAACCACCCTCCCCAAAAAAGAAAGCTTTAATTTTGAGAATGACCCACCTCTATTTGAATCAAATAACATGTTTGCTGCTCTCTTGTTCATATTGGCAACTAAATACTAAATACACAAATTTTATGAATAAAATAGACAAATGAGTAAGAACATTTTCAAAACAATATTATTTAAGATTCTCATATCATTACGCATTAAATATATAAGAATAGAACACTTATACCATATTGTTGAGACTTTTTTTCCTTTGGAAAAAAACAATTTTTCTCAAGCAATATGAATTTTATTTTTTTCATTTTAGAAGAAAATCAGAAGATTATGCCAAAATTTAGAGATAGAGAGAGAGAGAGAGAGGGAGAGGTCGTGCCTATATACGATGCCATGGCAAAAACCCTTTAACGGCAAGTGCTCAAATTCACGGAGCAAAAGTGTTGCACACAGGGAGGGATCACAATCTCTTTTCACCCCCCGCAAGATGTCCGGCACTGCGTGAGTCACGAAATTTGACACCCACGTCTTATTCCGTAAAGAATTTAAGGTGTTTCACCGACAATAACAACTAGTTCATGAATTCTTCAATTTGAAAAATGACTTTCATTTCCCCTGGATGGTTTCCTAGTTACCTAATTTCTTGCTTGAAAAGGTTAGTTATGTGTGAATGGGGAGCTAGTTCACAATTAAATTCATTTAGCTAGGCTATGTTTAGATCATAGAAAAGGATGACATAAATTAGAATGGAATCAAATTAACGAAAGCTCTAACATGTTAATTATTTAAAATTTAATAAAACAGTGTGAAACACGATAAAAGATAACAATATTAACGATTGGCATTTTCAGTAAAAAAAAAAATTCATCAATAAAAAAAAACACATATTCATCTAATCATTTTCTTTTCATTTCTTTAATTTGGGATTATGTGAAAGATTTTTTTTATAATTTTATTATTAAAATGTAAACGATGAAATAGTACATCATTTTTTTTTGTTAATTGTACAATAGTAAATTGATTTGGTTTTGCATTCTTCTCTATTTTATTTTGCTCTACTCTCCATTGAAAATGCCCACACAACCTTAAACTTCTAATGGTTGGGTTGAATTTCATAAGAAAAATGTCTAATTTAATTAATTATATTAATTCAAGTTGAATTAACATATAATTTTGGATTTCCTTGACTTAACTCAAATCTAATTGAATTACATCCATGCACAAATAAGATAACAGCGGCTCATTTTTACGACATTACTTTTTTGAATGGTCCAAAAATATTTAGTATTAGAGATGTGGCCGCGGTCACCTTTATTTCGTACAGTTTGAATTGTCATATTGATCGTAAGTCTAAGTTAGAGATGTGGCCGCGATCACCCTTTATTTCGTATAGTTTGAATCGTCATATTGATCGTAAGTCTAAGTTAGAGATGTGGTCGCGGTCACCCTTATTTCATATAGTTTGAATCGTCATATTGATCATAAGTTTAAGTTAGACGTGTGGGCGCGGTCACCCATAATTGCATTTGAAGAAGAAGCAAAAGTGTACGTGAAGCATACAAAAACAATTAGCTAGTTACTGTGTTGAGTCTGAACCCGACTCAAAACTGAGAAATCATAGGCAAGCTTCACTGTTGTCTGATGTTATGAAAAGCGTGACAACGAACAGGGCGGTGATGCAAAAAACACCATATTTGTTGTTTGTTTTCCACGTCTTGATTTGTTGCGGCATCCGGATGCTGACTTTGACTTGATCCGTGTTAGTTGGAAGGAGAGAAAAATAAATGGATATCATCAACTCACATCAAATAGCTACAATTAGCTAGGTAAGATAAATCCGTTCAACTGAATTAATTTGTATGAATCCTTTTCCTTAATTATATTAATGGTACAGAGAATTACTTTGTTTAACTAATTAAATGTCGACTGGCTTAAATATCGTCCAAAATGTGGTGTGATTTTTTCTGTTTCAAAAAAAAAGTGAGAGAACAGATTTAAAATTCTTAATTCAATGGTACAAATTATCTGTATAATTGAAGTGAAGGTTAAGAGAAAAAGTAACTAAAAGCAATAATTATTGCTATTTTATACTGTAATTTTTCTACGAGTAACTAAATTCATCTAGAGGCATATATATAGTTTATTTATGATTTATATAATTTCATTATTAATATATATATGACTTTCAATACAGACCAACATGTGCTCAAAAACATGCTGACTAGTAAAGAATCTAGATGCTCTAATTAGAGAATGAACAACTTGATTCGTTTGTATGATGAGATAAGTTGTAAACATTTTTTAAGAATAAAACCAAACTCAGAAACATTAGAACCATTTCCTGATAAGCAGTCCGTGACATATTTGCAATCCAATTCAAAGTCCAAAACATTCTGCATATTGAGTTCACGAATCCATGAGAGAGATTCATAAAGAGCAATAGATTCAGCTTCATGCACAAGAGGGTTGCCATGCTTTAATATAGTTTATTTAAGATTTAACTATTAATACTTTCATTTTCTATTGTTCCTAGATTGAAAAAGTAATGTGTATGTAAAGAATAAATATTGATTATTAATTTTTTATGAATAGTTAAAATTAAAATATATGTTTCTAATAAAAATTATATATAACCAGCGCGTAATAATTAATGAGACAATTTTATGAGTGTATTTCCCTAAAAAAGAAGATATTCAAATTTTCATTCCTTCTGATTATACAATATCAAAATAAAATTATTCAAGCATAGCACTAAAGGTGTTTCCATTTCACTAACCTCTATTTTTGTTTACAAATTAAATGTGGATAAAATGTCTTTTAAGGTAATTTTCTTTCATATAAATCATAATATATGTGTTTTTTTAATTTATACGTACAGCCGAAGAATTACTTGATATTTGCAACAAATCAGCATCCTTTAGATATTTACAGAAATTTCCCGTAACGATACCCGTAGGCAAATTGAGCTAATTTATACCTTACTACCGTTTACGATTATTACAAATAGTAATCCAATTATTTAAATAATTGGGCTACAATTATTCTCTAGAATTTATCATCATGAT
Organism: Glycine max; assembly: GCF_000004515.6. NCBI lineage: Eukaryota > Viridiplantae > Streptophyta > Magnoliopsida > Fabales > Fabaceae > Glycine > Glycine max. The sequence continues at coordinate 3,469,706 of NC_038247.2, forward strand.
GATATAGAAATTATATATAAGGGACAGGATCACGAGCAGTTAATAACTGTAGAAAATCATAATCTGAGAAAAATAAGCATGTTACACATGGACAGTTTGACAAATTAGTGTGAAGTGGATGAGAAAGAAGGAGCTCCATTTCCAGGGAAAAGTTAATTTAATTAACATCTTTACACTCTTAAGATGATTAATCTAAGAAGGGTGAATGATATGAGACAATGTTTATGTGCTGATGGTGCTAAATGTTCTGGTTATTCTTCACTTCTTACTTCATAATCTTGTCATCCTCATCTCAAGTGACGAGTCAAGAACACGAGGCAATTACACCAATTCTTTTCACGTGAGGCATTCGCGCACGGTTTTGACTTTAGACTTTTCTTGAGCCGCTTTCAGGGGTATAGTCCACTATAGTAGTTTTTTTTGTATCTCTTTGTTGGACCCCCTCGGTTCAAATCATTTGTCGTTTTAAATATTTTAAAATATTTATATATAACAATATTTCTCAGATGGGATTTGCTTTGTGAGACCGCGGAATCTAAAGGCTAATAAGTTACCATGTAATTGAAAGGCAAGATCAAAATATTTCTTGTTTAGTTTGGATTTCAATTTTTCAGGTGTAACTCAAGACCAGAAACTCTTACGGATTTCTATTTCTAAAATCATATTGACTCGTTGACCAAAATCAACACCATTCTTCCACCTGATACTCTTGTTCTCACCCTTAACTAATAATAAAAAATGTTTAGGGGTAAATAGTATTTATATTGAATTTTATTAATGCACAATTCAAATGCTTTTAAAAAAAACAATCTAGGAATGGGAAATATCCTTTCTAAAGTTAAAAGTCAAATAGCCTTACAGTGATTAAAAGAAATGATGAAATATTAGATCAGAGATTTTACATGTGTTTGTGAACATTGAATAATTGGGAGTGTTATGGTACAGTAGATTCTAATGGTATTATTTTTTAAGCTTGTGTGAAGTTGAACGGATTGTTTTTTAAGAAGTTATTGCAGTATAATATTATAGATCTCGTTGAAATATCATGAATTTGCAGAAAATGTTGTATCACAAAAGTTAAAGAAAATTCTACGATTTCTTATTTACGGATTTTCATAATTTTAATTAATACTATTTGGTTGACAGGATTTTTATAAATTACATTTGAGTTATCTTATTCGAAAACGAAATTCATTTTAAAAATTATATTCTTCAAATATTGTAAAAAGTTATTATAGACTGATTACTTAAATCGATCTAACCTTTGATTTCATTTAGCGTAATCTTGTTTGTTTCTAGAACTTTAATCGTGCTTAGCCTGTACCGTGTTTGGTTATGTGCATATTTGATTTTGAGTTTAAATTGTTGCGGCACGGGTTATTCAATGGATAAAATCTAAATAAAAATAAAAGCAAAGGTTTTCATCCTCTTACAAAAATATTTTTTGCTTCAAAAGTCATTTCTCATCGCATTTTCAAAAGTCATTAATACCACCAAACTTAAATATTCCAATAACCATAGGTATGCTTGTGATCACTTGTTTCTTCAAAGAATTAGAGAGATTTAGCATCATCTTATAAACGTTTGGGGATTTAGAAACCTATGCTCGTTATTAAATACAGTTTCACTAATGAAATTATCACCGAGCAACCAGGTCCACTCCATTCGATATCTTTACACTCTCAACTAAAGATTTGGACTACTGCAGAGTGCAGATGCAGTTGGGCCAGAAACGTGTATAACTTGTCGTAAAAGAAAAAAAATAACAGAAAAATGAGGTCTTGATTACCTTCAGTCCTTTACTAATATCCCCTGCCCCTCATTTTTTCACAGGAAGATACCGTATTACCGTCAGTTATATGTACGCTGAAACTTAATGTGCATATCTACCAAAAAGATAAAGATGCACACATTTTTATTTACATTTATATTTCATTTGAAAAGTAGGTATTCTATAGATTATGAGTTTAAGCTTCATGTTCATCTTGACTCCCTCTACAAGGATGAGCTATTCAATGACCCGATTCTAACATCATTTAGTATTCAAAATTTTAAGTGTGCCTTTAGTTTTGATTTTAATAGATGAATTTTAATTATTTAGTATAACTAAAACATGTGCGCAAATTTATCTCAAACACATTTGACATTAAATGGGTGTTTGATTGGACGGGCGTCAACTCTGAAGCTAGAAATACTAGCTTGATTGTCATTTTTTCAATTTGGAGGTGGATTTGCTACAAAACGTGGATCATTGACTTAACCAAACACTATAAATGTTTATAGCAATTACAAAAATTGGTTTTGATTGATATCCAAACAGGGGTAAGACTCTGACTATCCTTTGGTTTCAAAAATGCGTTTTGAAGGCAAGCAAAGTACTGGGGGGAGAAAGTCACTTGTGTTCTTGTTGTGGATTGCATTTAATTGGCAACTTTTGTTCTCTGGCTAAGAGTTCAATCAACAACTTTTTAAACAACTTTTGTATGACAAAGGTTGTACAACCATAATAAAGGAGAATCTACTCATCCGTTCACCAATTTTTTTAAAGAAGGTACCTATTTTGATTAAACAATACAAATTCTTCATAAAAGATGTTACTTGCATCACTTTGATATAAATTTACGAAGAACAGTTACCTGTTTCGATTAGACTTTTTGTTTATACAAATGGATTGTGGAAGGAATAAGCTCCCTGGGGTCAGCTGAATTACTAAAAAATTGGCTTTAAAATTCAATTTGTTATATAAGTAATTTTCAAGAATCAAATTATTCACTTACCGTGCGCTTTGTATCTAAACAAATAGTCACCTTGATATAACAGTGACCAGATACTGATCCTAAGTTATCAATCTTAATTGCATTTTTTTCATCAAATAAATCTTAATTGCACTTACCCTTAAGCGTGCGTCTATGACTACAAAAGCAACAACATTGCGTGGCTATTTTTTTAGGGTGTGGCTTTATTCGTGCATAGTAAGACTGTTTGCGTGGGCAATAGACTTAGACGAGGCTGTTTTCTGATTTGTAGGTATTCCTAAAGCCAAACTGCAATTCAACGTACCTATTCAGTGAAAGCTAAGCTTTCTTATATTTCTTTTTCAATCAACCAGTGATTCAGTGAGTAGTAATATTGAGTCTTGTACTCAAATCCTACCACAAAAGGATAAATGAAAGTGTGCACTCACCCGGATGGCTCTAGTCATCCATAAATTACTGTAAAACTTGGCACATCTGGTGAAGTAGTACACCTGCCATCTCTCTACTATTTCACTCTGTTCCCTTCCCTGATAGGTCAGTTCCATTGCAGCAAACCAATAATAATGCATACAAAAGAATTAATAAGATAGACATCACAAAATTAGAAGTTGAATTGAACTGCAGAATTAACATGAAAAATTGCTTCCATTGTACACATAAAAATTGACGGTCACAGGCTCTCCAGTCTCTCTACCCGTTTGAGATCAAAAAGCAAAATTCCCAGTATTTTTTAATGAAAAATTGGAGGCCTCTAAAAGATCCAGAGGGGAAGAAGATACAACAAAAAAGGCACGGAGCAGAGCAACTCCTCAACAATTACAATTGAAATTGCATGCTCCTCCATCATCGCAGTGTGATCACTCCTAAGAAGTATCTTTTATCCAACAACAGCATGATTTCTACATCCATATATAATAACCCCAAAGCAGTATAAAAAATTTCAGTATCTTCTTAATGGGGCTTATTGAAAATAAATATTGGACAAAAAGTAACCCGCAGAAGTAGACCGCACTGAAAGCAAGGGTGTGTCAATGTCCACATTATGATTCTTCTTCATTCAAATCAATTGTTGGAATCAAAATACTAAAGGTATATACAGGAGAGAGACTTGCACCTCAACCCCATGATCATTGTCTTGGGGTTTATTAGAGTTCGGTGGTCTTGAGATGCAACTGATCTTTACTACTCTTGCCCCACAAATTTACAAATTGTTGGCACCACCAGATTGATATAGTCCATGATCATTGGATGGTTCTGGTAAGCTTGCACTTGGAAAGAAAGATAGTATCTGAATAATTTAAACTACACAGCTTCAAAAGCTCAGCAGACTGCTGTTTCAATATAGGATTGCAACCACTCTGAATCACGAGTAGGAGTTTCGCAGCAAGCCCTGCATCAACCGCAATCGACGAGCACTCTTCAGGTGAAAGCTTACACACAGACCATAGAATTGACAAAGCATACTGAGTGCAGTTTTCTGAGATCCTCATCAACAGTTTCACCATGATGGGTATGGTGTTAGAGCAATCCTTCAAAGCCACTCTACCTTCAGGGACCGAAGCCAACGCATCCAAAACACAAAGGGCCAATTCCAAACAATCAGGCTCCATGCCAGACAACAATTCAACCAACTGAGAAACAGCCCCAATGCTCACAAGCAAATTCCTAACTTCCTTATGCAAACAAATTGTTCTGAGGAGACTCAGCCCAGGACACACTCCATTGTTGTGCCTCTTATCCTTAACAAGCCTCATCAACCCAACCAAGAGGCTATGGCTCAAGATAACCTCGGATCGAAAATCCTTCTCCTCAATCAACGATTCAATCAACCGCGTGCAATTGATCTTCGTCTCAATGGAACCCTCATTCAAGATGTCCACCATTAAGGAAACCTTGGCAGGCTGCAAGAGATTCTTCCTAGATTCCGAATCAAGTGTCAAAGTCACAAGAATACCAATAACCTCAGAGCCAACAGCATGGGAAGTAAAAGGACCAAGCAAAGAAGATACAACAGAAACTCCACCTTCATCAATGACAGTCTTGCGTGCAGTGGCATGGGAAGCCACTAATTGGTGAAGCTCCTTGAGGGCCTGAACCCGAGCCTGACTCTTCACCTTCTTCAGTGTCTCAAGAAGTTCAGAAGCCCTTCCTTGAACATCCTCTGACCTCTTCTTCATGAGCAAGTACTTCTGCGAGAACCACATGTGTATGAGCCTGTAAAGGGTGGTGTTTGGAGTGACGGAATCATCCCAGAGCTCCTGCATCGTGGTGGGGCAGGTGAAGTGTCCCAAGTTGAACCATTTAAGAATGTTGGACCTCTCGTAGGTTTGGCCTGTGCAGAGGGTAACAGGGTCTTGCATTGGTTCCAATGAGATTGGGCAAATGAACACACTCGGCACTTCACATAACTCAAGCTCCTCAATCATCTTCCCCAGATCCACCTTCTCACCAACCCCACCTCCCAGGACGCCGCCCTCCACGCCGCCCAAAACGCCGTCTTTCACGGCGGTGTCCAGATCTAGAATCTGGCCGTCGCCACCACCCTCGTACCCGGCAACCAAGTCCTTCCGACAAGGCTGAAACATCGGCATTTTCGAAACCCCTATTGAGAAAAACACACAAAAATGCAAGGCAGAGAGAGAGAGAAAGGGGAGGAAACCAAGAACACAAACCCCTCTAAGATCAGTGCAACGAGAAAGAGAAGAAGTGAGTATTGAAGGGAAAAGAGAGGGGTTTACTGTGGAAATTTGCTTTATTTGTGGTAAAAAAGAAATAATAATGAGCATCACATCTCACACTCACATCATGAACATATAATCGAGCTTCACTCACTTGGTGCTGGGAGCTTCAAAAGGGGGATGTTAAATCAAGCAAACAATAAAGACCCCAAAAAAGAATCTAGACCAATCAAAGACCAAACAGGGTGGACCACTACGACTACGACTACTTCAAACAAACTAAAAATCAATGGCAGCAGAAAAAAAAAACCTGACAAACAAACAGTTGAAGAAAATGGGTGGGTGGGTTGGAGAGAAATAATTGAGTAGAGGCAGATCAGAGAATGATGGTGGAAAACAGCAAGGCTTGGAAGTTAAAAGAGGAGGAGAATGAGATGGTGAAACAAAAGGACCATACCAACTGGGCTACACAGTGGGAAGAGAAGAATTGAACAAGTAGTAGCACACAAAACCCATCCCTCTCTCTCTCTCTCTCTCTCTCTGCTGCCAAACGCTCCGAGCCTCTTCTTTTCGGGCACTTCCCAAACTGTGCAAAAATGATTAAATAATTCCATGTTTTACATTAATTAATGGGTTACTCTTTTGTTTTCTTTTAGTAATTTTTACATTACCGGGAAAGTACGGGTTATAGCCAAAGCGGTCTCGACCCGAGCACCATACGTGCACTCATCTAATGTGTCGCCGTTAACTCCCCCTTTTCTTACTTTACTACACTTTATAACAATAATAATAGCTATAATTATAAATACGATTTGCGAAGGTCTCTATCGTTATCATGTACGTATACCAAATGAAAATTACGCTAATATCCCTTTTAATCATTCATCTCGTCGCCTAATAGATAATTTTATTTTTCTCACTATCCTTTTTTGCTTTCGTTCACACCCGAAAGTTATTTCCCTTTTTATTTCTCATTTTTCATTGTGTATAGCGTTGTTATTATTCATTTTCAGTTTTTTCATTGTTTTTTTTTTGTACATTAATTGCTATTCAGCAAGAGTTTATGTTATTACTACCGTAGTGGTTGTAAATACGTGTACACTATAAATGAAAAAATTTAATGCAATTAAATTAAATAAATTCATAAATGATGTCATTATATTTATCTTACACACAGGTAAAAACTTTCATAGCATGAATGAATGGTTTGGTTTGATTTAGAAAAGGTAGTTGGAGAGCGTAAAATCTAGAACAAACATTTTTCTTTGGCCATTTCAACAAAAAAAAAAAAGTCAAACAAATAATCATTTCATTCATGTGTATAGAATTAAAAATTTTACAGTAATGATATATTGAAAGTATTAAATATTATATTTTTTAGTAAAATTTATATCAAAATATAATGTTATATATAGTCTTTCTTTCCTGTGGGATGGGGTACATTGGTCATTGAAGAGTGTAAATAAAGAAATACAACTAGTTTAGGTAGCAGGAGGCAAGAAAGGCAATGGAGTTTCCCAAAAGTCCAGGGAAAACCCCACGAGACGAATGAATAACCGGTGCGGCCCACGATGGGTCCAATGTAATAAACTAAATACTTTTTAACTAAGATAAATAGCGGGCCCCTCTAATCTCTATGACAAACACAAATAATAAAAAAGAGTGTTCAATGGCACGTCTCGTTTTAGCAAATCGAATATCTTATATTGATGCTTTTTTATTTCACAAAAGAAAACTACTACTGTATGAATTTATGCTTTATAAAAATAGAAAAACGACAATTCTTGGTCACCAAAAAACCCAAACATGGATTTAGAATTATAAAAACCGGAGTGAGAGAGCGACCAAAAGGGTTGCTTCTGTTATCTTAAGGGTAAAATGCCAGCAAAGCATTGGACTGTGACAGTTTTTGCTTTGACTGCTCGCATCGGTTTGCTTATCAGCTCTTTGTGTTTGACTACCTTTGCCAATGTGAATGGCCAGTGCAGTTCAGTCACACACACGCTTTCTCTCTCCTTTTCTTGTTTCACCCTTTACCTTTCGTTGAATATGGTGCCGAGAGTAGTGTTATGTGTACAGACTGGATGGATCTTTATAGGTTGGATTCAATTCTTTACTATAGTTGGAGTTGGGACTTGGAAGTACAGATATTTTTCTAATTATGTTATTATTAATTTATTTTGAATGGGCTTCGATCTAGAGGTGAGGAAAGCTTGGTGATGTGAGTGCAATTTCAATTTTAAAATCCAAGGTCATAGAAATAGACCAAATCTATTATCGGGGATTCAACTTTCAGACACTGTGGGAGTCACATGATCTAGGACAACAATATTTTTATAATGCACCGTGTCACATGATCCACTTAGTCACTTAATTATGGAGTACATAACAGCCATTGCGAGGATCACTATTCTCTTATTCAATACTATCAGCATTTTTAGACTACGGAGATTAACAACACTCGCCCCATTATATTAAATGTTGCTTTTTACCTTGGATAATCTTTTATTTTAAGGATCGGATATTCTTCCACCCTACCCCCAACGTATATTGTCCTTGGTTATTCATTTCTTTACATGTCTGGTTCCAACAGGATTTTTGTATCTGATTAATTCCAATTTGCAAAACCCTCTTATTCCTCAGCTTGTCATAAAGTTAAATTTTGATGTATTGTATATGAACCTAATATATAGTGATCAGCCAATAGGAATATCAATCACATAGACTGAGCCCATTTAGAATGCTCCCAGTCTTTGCATCCTGAGACTGCGCATCTACATGTGAGAATGCAGATAATAATAAATAAATAAATGAGAGGCTATATGTGAGAATGGCACAATTCAAACACATTGATTTAAGTATAATTAAATATATAATAATAAAATAATATTATTTTAATTTTATCTAAAATAAATGACGATGATAATAATAGTAATAAAGAAAATTGAAATAGTAACAATATTATAATATCTATTAATAATAATGATAATGATAATAATAATAATAATAACAATGATTTCAATAATAATCGTGATAATAATAAAAGTGACATCAACAATAATACATAATTTTATAACATTAAAAATTAAATTTTATTTATAAACATTGTTATTGATAACTTATAACATTTACTATTCAAAATTAAATATAAAACCAAGTCAAGTTTTTCATCACATTTAAATGCAACAACAGTATTATTAACAATTAAAATTAAATAAACATAATTGACATAAATATTTTTTTATAGAATAATTGATGCAAGTATTAATCATCATGATATTTTGTTTGAATTGTACAGTTATAATATCGAGTTAATTTAATTAAATGTTTTTCCATTTAAATGATTTTTTTTATCAATTTATCTAGTTTTAAACCATTTCAACAGGTTTTATATCGATCAAACTCACAATTATGTATACTATTTTTTTTTTTTACTGGATGGTGTATCCTATTTTGAAAAAGTACAACTATTTTTTATAGAATTCTTATCAATAAGGTCCAAATAGTGAAGATTTAGATGTTTATATATATGAGGTCATAAATCTAAATCTCATTATCTCTATTATGTACCAAAAATCATATCACCATGCGAAAATAAATTTTTTAATTATAATATAACTCCAAGAGTGATAAAAGTTTATTGAATAAATATTGAACTGTACTGTTTATCCAAATATGTCGTCAAACGTACCAAATCCATTATCTTTCTGGCTAATATTAAGTCCTCGTTGTCCTACGACTTGACCAATGAGTTGTACTTCCATCTTATTTACCATGTAAAGCGAAAACTAAGAAAGGATGGTGTAATATGTAGATGATGAAATCGCGAATAAAGTTCGATTATTAATCGCGTGTATTGGAAAATATTCAAATAAAAATATATATTATTTTTTTAATTTGGGAAGCGATTATTTTTAATTGCAAGCAAATACTCAATGCACAGAGAAATAATAATAATGCACGCAGATTATTGTTATTATTATTAAATATTAATATTAATAGTTCTATAATAATGAGAGAAAGAGAAGATTACGTGAATGAATTCTTCCGACATCACAAGCGTGTGACATTTATCACAGCTCACAGAAAGTCCAGCGGCATCTCATTCGAAAGTCTAAACTCTAAACTATCAATGCCTAGTACAGTTATTCGTTAACAAATTTAAAGCATTAAATTTGTATAAGAGTTATATCAATATTTCAAGTGTCATCTGTCTTTTATTTATTTGTGGGTATCCAAAATAATATTAAAAAATTTATAACAATTCATGTATTTTTACTCATCCAATTTAACTAAATTTTCTTGACACAAATATTTCTTAATATAAGGATGCGGATGAACATATAAGAATTTTTTTTTTTGGGGGGGGGGGGGGGGGGGGATACAAGAGATAAAGAGAAACAAACTAAACCCTAGCATGAGGATAGGTTTTAATGTACATATTTTAATTAACTCAGTTTTCAATGTTACTACTATTATGTTACTCTGCCTCATTCTATGTCCGTAAAGATTAATGTTCTACCCCAAAACTAGCGTGTGTTTAAATCAAGTTATTCTAAAAAATATTTTGTTGCTTCTTAAAATATATAAAAATATAAACTATTTTTATAATTTAAGCCTTCTCAGCTACATGCCTAAATAAAATATGCACAAAATTTCAATTTGTATTATCAGCTTTGGACGCGAAGTCATACATAAATAAGTACTTGAGAATTGAGCCTTGCGTTAATCTGCCAATTGTAAAATATCAAACCAGAGTGCACAGAACACTAAAAAAAACTGGAGCTTGCCACTTATGAATTATTTGAAAGAATTTTAAAGTGGACTCTAGACTCAATTACAAGCGGCTGTTACTCAAGTTGTTTCCTGCACTCTTTCTAGAATGTTTATTTTACATTTCGAATTGATCATTCTGAAAGCCATTAAGGAGGTGCAGAAAGTAATAGCCTTTTGAAGCACATGCATGTTGGTTATTGAATTAGGCCCAAAAAAGATTGGTCGTAATTGAGGCCCAAAATAATTATACAAATTATTTATTTTGTGCTGGCCAAAAACTTATAAATTATTATGTGTGCCCCCGCGTGTCTTCCTAATAAGTAATGAGTGAATACATATTTTGTCCCAACTCGCAAGCACTGGCAATCTAGCATGTTACGTTCAACAAAAATATAACAAAAGAGAGGTCCCATATATGGAGTGTTCCAGCAGCGACGGGATCAGTTTGGGATTTGACTTCTTTGCTGTCTTTCTTCATGTTGTCTCTGTGCCATTAAAATAACAATGTACAACAATCGTGTTAATATTTAATGGTGACATTAAATTTTAAAAATCATGAAATCTATATGATTTTATTGGGACAACACAGGGACAACATGAGAAGGAACAATAGAGAAGTCAAATCCATCCGTTTGCATTTTTTGAAGTGTTTGTGGTGTGTGAATTGTTTAGAAGTGATTCTTCTAAACACTGACGAGGGCAACATCGTGTGCATGCTGTGGATAATTTAAAAAGAATGAAAAGAAATTATATTACCACAATACGGAGGTATAAATAACAATTGAACAAGAGGGCCCAAAATCAACAATACACAGGGCAACATCGCGTGCATGCTGTGGATACATGCTGAGTGTCTTGGGCTGTATTCTTTTTGCTTACCAGCTTACCACCATTCTGACACCCCCCGATATATGAAGAGCAAATGAATATAGATTTAACATTTTGTTTGTTTGCAAGGAAAGAAAGAAAAATAATTGCTTATAAGGGTCAGAGTTTGGTAAATTAATAAAGTGAAAATAATTGTGAAATTTAGTTAAAATAACTACTAGATTTCACTACTTTACATTTCTATCCTCTCATTTTTAGTGTTTTAAATTTCAGTTGGACCAGTTGTCCAGTCTCTTCAATGGATCAAAATGTTAGAACAAATCTCTTTTAACCTGTGATATTACAAACTACAAAGAAACACAGGTTATTAATAAAATGCGGAAATTACAGATCAAAACATACCTCCAGCCATTGCTATGAAGAGTTTCTTGTTTTGGTTCTTCCAAGCTCTCTCTCTTCCACTCTCTAGATGGTGTATAAGACTGAATTCGAAGGGATGAGCTCAGGGACCAAATTCATGTGCTTATATAGGCATTCTACCATCAAGAATGCATTTACCAGCCATTACCACTCATTATTGGCTGTTACAATTCATTATTGGCCATTATCATCCATTAACAGCCATTCAATTTGGCTTTCAAAACTGATGAGCGTTACAAAATTTCAAAATGTTATGACCATGAATTATTACATTCTCCCACTTGGTCCAAACATTTTGACTTAATGCTCAATCTTCTTAAGAAATGAATATATGAATCATAGTGATAGTTCCTCTTATAACGAGTAATATCATCTATGTATTACAATATACTCAATTTCCCAAGCAGTATACTTAAAGTGGTAATAAAACTTCATGAATAAACCCAATGTTTATTCTTGGTCCAAAACATAATTTTTCTCAAATAAATCAATGTGCACCAAAATATGAGAAAATATCATAATATAAAAGTTTCAATTTTTACATATATGTATACAATCATAAATTGGAACCAAGTCCCATTCTTTCTACATGATCCTTAAATTTAAACGGTGGCATGCCTTTAGTTAAAGGATCAGCGATCATCAACTCAGTGCTTATATGCTCAATGACCACTTTCTTGTCTTTTACTCTTTCTCTAATGGCTAAGTACTTAATGTCGATGTGCTTACTTCGACTTCCACTTTTGTTATTCTTAGCCATAAAGACAGCAGCTGAGTTATCGCAAAAAATTCTTAAAGGCCTTGAAATAGTATCAATTATCTTCAGCCCAGAAATGAAACTTTTAAGCCATACACCATGTGATGTAGCCTCAAAACAAGAGACAAACTCAGCTTCCATGGTAGAAGTAGCAGTCAAAGACTGCTTAACACTCCTCCATGAAATAGCTCCACCAGCCATCATGAAAATGTACCCAGATGTTGATCTACGAGAGTCAACACAACCAGCAAAGTCTGAGTCTGAATAACCAATCACATCTAGATTGTCTGTCTGTCTATACATAAGCATGTAATCTTTGGTCCCTTGAAGGTACCTCAACACTTTCTTAGCAGCTCTCCAGTGGTCAATACCTGGATTACTCTGATATCTTCCTAACATTCCAACTGCAAAAGCAATGTCAGGCCTTGTGCATACTTGAGCATACATGAGGCTTCCAACAACTGAAGCATAAGGAATGTTTTTCATTTGTTCCCTCTCAAAGTCATTCTTTGGACATTGGTTCAAATTAAACCTATCACCCTTCACAATGGGAGCAACACTTGGTGAACAATCTTTCATCCGAAATCTCTCTAGAATTTTGTTAATATAGGTTTCCTGTGATAGACCCAAAATACCTCGAGATCTATCTCTATGAATCTTAATGCCGATGACATAAGATGCATCACCCATATCCTTCATGTCAAAATTCTTAGAGAGAAATTGTTTCACCTCATGTAGCAAACCCCGATCATTGGCTGCAAGTAAAATATCATCTACATATAAAACAAGAAAGCATATTTTACTCCCACTAACCTTGTGGTATATGCATTGATCCATGGGGTTTTCATCAAAACCAAATGAATAAATTATCCCATGAAACTTAAGGTACCACTGACGAGAAGCTTGTTTTAAACCATATATAGATTTATTAAGCTTGCAAACCAAATGCTCACCACTATTAGAGGAGAAACCTTCAGGTTGTTTCATATAAACCTCCTCCTCTAAATCACCATTAAGAAAAGCTGTTTTCACATCCATTTGTTGCAACTCAAGGTCAAAATGAGCAACTAATGCCAAGATTATACGAAGAGAATCTTTCTTAGATACTGGAGAAAAAGTCTCTTTGTAATCTATTCCTTCCTTTTGAGTAAATCCCTTAGCAACAAGTCTTGCCTTGTATCTCTCAATGTTGCCTAATGAATCCTTTTTGGTCTTAAAGACCCATTTACATCCAATGGTCTTCGCCCCATTAGGCAACTCTACAAGGTTCCAAACTTTGTTACTCTGCATGGAACTCATCTCATCCTTCATGGCATCATACCATAAATTTGACTCTTTACAACTCATGGCTTGATCAAAAGTTTCAGGATCATTTTCAGCTCCAATATTATAGTCAGATTCTTGCAAATATACAATATAATCACTAGGAATAGCTGATTTTCTTACTCTAGTAGACCTCCTTAATGTTGCATCAACATTTTCTTGGGGATCATGTTGTTCAACTGGTTGTTCATCATTTTCATGAATTTGATGATCAACTTGATCTACTAGATTATCAACAACAGTTTGTGGAATGCCAATCATGTGTTGTTCATCATCCCTTTGAACTTGAGGGGTATGAATTACAACCAATCTTTCATTTGACGTGGAAGGTTGAGATTCTATATAATCAATTTCAGAACCTAAGTCCCTCAATTGATCACTCCCACTGATCAAATCATTTTCAATAAATTTGGCATTTCTTGATTCCACAATCCTAGTAATATGATGTGGACAATAAAACCTATAACCTTTAGACCTTTCGGCATATCCAATGAAATACCCACTAATGGTCCTCGGGTCAAGTTTCTTCTCTTGTGGGTTATATATTCTCACCTCAGACGGACAACCCCAAACGCGCATATGTTTCAAACTCGGTTTCCAACCTTTAAATAACTCAAAAGGTGTCTTTGGGACAGCCTTGGTTGGAACACGATTTAATATATACGCTGCCGTCTTTAGTGCTTCAGCCCACAAGGATTTAGGAAGATTGGAGTTGCTAAGCATACTCCGCACCATGTCCAATAATGTTCGGTTCCTTCTTTCTGCCACACCATTCTGATTCGGAGAACCAGGCATAGTGTATTGGGCAACAATCCCATGTTCTTGAAGGAACTTTGCAAAGGGACCAGGTGCTTGTCCATTCTCAGTATACCTGCCATAGTATTCTCCACCTCTATCTGATCTCACTATTTTTATTTGCTTGCCACATTGGTTCTCAACTTCAGCCTTAAAGACTTTGAAGGCATCCAATGCTTCGTATTTGTTATGAAGCAAATAAACATTCATATATCGTGAATAATCATCTATAAAGGTGATAAAATATTTCTGACCATGTGCATCCATATCTGGACAACAAATATCAGTATGAATTATTTCTAATATGCTTGAACTCCTATTAGCACCTTTCTTAGACATGTTGGTCTGCTTACCCTTAATGCAGTCCATACAAGTCTTAAAGTCAGCAAAATCTAGAGTATTGAGTACCCCATCTTTCACTAACCTTTTAATCCTCTCAATGGAGATATGTCCTAATCTCCGGTGCCATAACATAGAGGAATTCTCATTAATATTACACCTTTTAATACCAGTTTGAACATGCATAGAACTATAAGTGGCATTATTTTGTAAACCAAGAAGATAAATACCATCAGACAATATACCATTCCCAACACATTCAGAATTATAAAATAACTCAAATGATGTGTCTTTGAAATTAAAGGAATATCCAAACGGTACAAGCCTTGAAATAGAAATCAAGTTTCGGGAAAAACTTGGTATAAAAAGTCCTTTCTAATTTTAAAATAAAGCCACTACTTAAAGTCAAAATGCAAGTTCCAATGGCCTCCACATGTGAGCCTAGCTTATTGCCTGATAAAATGCTTTGCTCACTTCCCACTGGTTTCCTTAGGTTTTGCATACCCTGTAAAGAATTTGCAATATGAATAGTAGATCCAGAATCAATCCACCAGGTGTTAATATTAACACTAACCATATTAGATTCATAACATACTAATGAGATTGATTTACCTTTCTTCTCAAGCCATTTCTGGAATCCGGGGCAATTCTTTTTCATGTGTCCCTTCTTCTTGCAAAAGAAACACTTTGCCACCTTCTTAATATCAGCTTGAGGTGGTATTTTACCATTCCCCTTCTGATAAGCTTGAGACTTAATTGCTTTGTTCTTCCTATAAGCAGTAGTCAGTAGTGCACTCTCACCCATCTCCATTACAAGCCTTTCTTCTTCCTGAACACACATGGTCATTAATTCATTGATAGACCATTTATCTTTATGTGTGTTGTAGGAAATCTTAAATGGCCCATATTCATGCGGAAGGGTGTTCAAAATGAAATGCACTAGGAAGGACTCAGACATATCAACCTCTAGTTTCTTAAGTTGAGCTGAAATATCTCGCATTTTCATGATGTACTCACGCACACCTTTCACACTGGTGAGCCGAAGAGAAGAAAACTTCATGATCAAGGTGCTTGCTAAAGTCTTATCTGAAGTGATGAACTGGTCATCAATGGCCTTAAGCAAGTCTCGGACCTTTTCATGCTGGTCAACAGAACCACGTATCCCAGCCGAGATTTTAGTCTTAATGAACATCACGCTGAGCCGGTTGGATCGTTCCCACCGCTCATATAGCGCAACGTCAGCTGGGCTACTTTCATTTGTGATTGCAGGTGGTTCGTCTTTCCTTATAGCATAATCTATGTCCATCCACCCCAATTGTAAAAGAATTCTCTCCTTCCATATCTTATAGTTATCTCCTTTGAGTTCGGGAACATCACATTGAATATCAGAAAAATTAATAGTTTGAGAAGCTGCAAAATTCAAAGGCTTATGTCAAAATTTGAGGCATACTAATCTTAATTGTATCTTTTACCAATGTAAACATACCATAAAATTGAATCTTGTGACATAAAAATTGCCTGTGGGCTAAATTTTTAATTCAATAAGAAACAATTAAACCTTATGATAGAATAATCAAATTATTTGCTTAATATTCATGCTTTACGGGTACAATATGAAAATAATTTAATTTCTATCGTAAATTTTTACTTTATGATAAAATCGACAAATTATACATATATCATGATGCCTGTGGGTAAATCATGAAAAATAATACGTCATTTTATCCCAATTAATTATACAGATATAATAAAAATTCTTGTGAGATAAAATTCATTATATAAGTATAATTAATTACAATATTATGTCTAATTCCTTATATGATCTTTAACCAACTTAATATATAATTTTAATCAAATATAGATGCTGTGGCTAATCCATAATTAATCAAAATCATAAAGATCACTTAGACATAAAAATTTATTATATGAGAATAAATAGTATTTTGCATTTCAAAATCAAGATACAATATAATTATGAATAAGATTCTCATATAATTTTATAATTGAAATATAATATTATGCATTTGATTTCATATATATATGCATAGAATAAAATGTTCTAGAATATATTCATGCATAAATTAAATCAAAATTCAAAAAACTGTAAAGCACAATGTGTATATAAGGTATTAAAAACGACAACATATCAAAAAAGTCTTACTAGTTTAGTGGTCCACACATATATTAGTGTTCTCGGAGTCAAGGGTTTGACACCCAGCTAGCACAAAATGTAGGAGTTTTTGTCTTTTTTTTTTTTTTTTTTTTTTAAAACACTGTTCATCATCTTCAACCTTTAGCGGGTCAAAGCGGGTCAAACCCGACCCATACGCAGACCCGTTTGTTTTTCATTCATTCGGACACCATTTTTCACGATTCAAAAGCCAAAATTAACGAAATACATATTTCTAATTTTATTTTTTAAGAAACAAGGCCCTTCATACCATAAACAAAATCAAATCGGAAAATACCGAAAAACGAAAATGGACAAGGCAGAGGCAATTCCTGCTCTGATACCAAATGTTAGAACAAATCTCTTTTAACCTGTGATATTACAAACTACAAAGAAACACAGGTTATTAATAAAATGCGGAAATTACAGATCAAAACATACCTCCAGCCATTGCTATGAAGAGTTTCTTGTTTTGGTTCTTCCAAGCTCTCTCTCTTCCACTCTCTAGATGGTGTATAAGACTGAATTCGAAGGGATGAGCTCAGGGACCAAATTCATGTGCTTATATAGGCATTCTACCATCAAGAATGCATTTACCAGCCATTACCACTCATTATTGGCTGTTACAATTCATTATTGGCCATTATCATCCATTAACAGCCATTCAATTTGGCTTTCAAAACTGATGAGCGTTACAAAATTTCAAAATGTTATGACCATGAATTATTACACAAAAATGCTCTCAGACAGGTTAAATCGATAAACTCGATCACCAAGTTAATCGGTTTTTAAGTTAGTTCTATTTTTTCTCGAAAAAAAAATACATCTATTTAGTTTTTACCTCATCACTCTAGTAATGTTGTCGATGAGAATTGAAGACAGAACACGAAGGTTATCTACCAATAAACTAAAGTCATTTATTAATATTTTAAAAGACAAATATATTATATATAACATCTTTATAACAAATTTGTATAAAAAAATCTTATATAACTTTTTTTAAAAGTAATATGCACCGCTCTATGAGTAACCTATGGGTCGGACACTGATCCAGTGACCACCCAACAGTAACATAATATTATACCGTTTGAATCAGGTTTTAAAGAGCTTAAAATATAATTGGTAATCCACCTTGATTGATTTTGTGGGAAAAATCTGAATTCAATTCACGCGTTATCTAACGAGTTATAAACTTTCAGTGTGACTAAGACTTAATTAAGGTGATATATATATATATATATAACTTTAATATAATCTCTTTGTAAAGTACCAAAACCAAACTCTCTCTGGACAGTGTGTATAGAAGATACATTTCTGTTTCAGATCCTGAGCAGAAAATCAATACTATTGCATTGCCCTTGCACAAGTGTTAATTTTTTACGCTTAATTTCATGAACCCAGATGACAGAAAACGAAGGTTCAATGAAGCCATCGTTAATATGCTCTATCCCTCTCCTGAGTCTCCTCCTCTACCGCAAGTATATCTTTGTGCATTTTCTTCTTCAACTTCTTTTATTTTATTTTAATTCGATGGTTAATATAATTTTATCATCGTCTAGCGCGAACAGGAGTTGAAACCTGTGGAAACAGCTTTGATCGACGACGGGTCTCGTTTTGACATTATTTCAGGTACAATTTTGGACAGCAAGGAGCATACTTTAACAATCACAAAAAAAATTGAAACATTCTTGGTATTTGCGTTGAAAATGTAGGCAATTTGGACGATTACGACAATGCCTCCACGAGCGGCAACGAAGAACATGACTCCCAGACGACGGAGAAGCTCACGAGGGCTCAACGAAAGAAAATCCGTAAGAAGAAGCTGAAGGAAGAAGCGATACATCGCGGAAAATTAATTGGGCCATTGTTGCCTCTCACCCCCACTCAAGTTCCAGAGGATGCTCCAACTGTTCGATCAAATGCTCCTGAAGAAGGTTCTTGAACCGATGAACACGTTGACTATCCCTTATGAATATCTTGTTATGTTATTTATCTGAAACTAATTTATGGCCACGTTACGAATGTCGTCTCTGACGTTTATGCTACGCACAACTTGGTTTAGGTGATGAAGATGTGGGGGCTTGTGCTAAATCCGTGAAAGTGAAGCACCGGAGGATGGCAAAAAGGCTCGCCAAAGAAAAGCAAAATGCCTCTATTTCGTAGAACGCCAATCAAAGTTCCGTTGTTGACATCAAAGAAGCCCTTTTATAAGTATATGCTGGCAACAATCACAAAATAGAGTATTCTATTTATTAGATTACAGTTCAGCGTTAAGCTCGTGATGCATTGATTAGATTTTATAAAGTAGTAGTTAGATTGAATGGCTGTATTACGACGATTGCGCTTTTTGTTAACTCTAGAAATTTTCTTTTTGGATAACAACATTACTCTGAGATTGTGTGTGTCTTCATAATTTCATTTATTTGCCCCTCAATTTATATAGGCAATGTATAAAATAGATGAGTATGGGAAAGGAGGAGGAAGTGATGAACACATTTGATGGGTTCGCACTTTCTCGCCACTAGCTTGTAGGGGGTGAAAATTGAAAAGTCCCCGTAACACTATTCTTCACTTCCCATGGTATTAACCATTAAGCTGTAAACTTCATTTTTTCATCTCCATGTCATTTAATGACCAATCGACTACTGAAATCTTCAAAAATAATTATAATAACCATTAATTAGTTTATTAAAACAACAAAATACATCTATCAATGACCTTAAAAGACAAAAACTTGGAATATTAGTAATATTTTAGTTCATTAATATCAATAAAATCTACAACCATAACTAAATCTTACCGAGTTATTATAATAAATATTGAAAACTGATAAATTCAACCGATCCATCCAAACCAACCCCACCTTCAACAGGTTAAATGGACCAATTTCAATAGAGTCGACTCATTTTATCATCTCTCTATGCTGCAACAATAGTATAGAACCACCTCACACTGCAAATGAATCATCACCTATTTATTTAAATTCCACGCGTTGGAAAATTGGGTGGTTAGTACTTAGTAGTAATTCTTTCAACACGAATCAAAATAATTGATTGGGACTAAGTAATGCGGCTCTTGCACCATAATGGGTTTTTTTTTTAAAAAAAATGACCATAATGGATATAATTTTTAAAAAAAATATGAATATGGATAAATTGTACTTTTAAGTAAGATTTTACTATGAAAAAATGGTGCTTTAAAGCACAGTTTTGTTTTTTAAAAAATTGTCATTAAAATTGTATATGCATATACGATTTTAGTTTTTTATTTATTTATTTATTATTAAAAGTTGAAATCATATTTTAACATATGATTCAACATATTTTTTTTTTATTTATTTATTATTAAAAGTTGAAATCATATTTTAACATATGATTCAACATATTTTTTTAATTATTTTAGAAATCGTATTTTAATATTCAATTTCAGCATTTTTTAAATTATTTTAGAAATCTTATTTTTCATTGGAAAAAAAATTAAAATCATATTTTGACATATGATTTCAGTCCTTAGAGAGAAAAAAAATATTTTAAACAAATGAAAAATGAAACTATGTTTTGATATATGATTTCTTTATTAAAAAATCGTATATCAAAGTTCAATTTATCCATTTTTCATAATTTAAAAAAAAATACCAATTATGATAAAAAATTTAAAAATCAACCCACTTTCGTAATTAAACCAAGTAATACTCATGTGAAAATGCACGTCACAACTCACATGTCTACAAGTTTATTGGGCCATCTTGATGTTGGGTACACTAGAACATTGGTCATAACAACGTCATAAACCTTAGCACTGCTATTTTGTTATGCTTCTATATATGTAAGATTTCAAGCCATGAGAGGAAAAGGGAGGGAAAAAAACAAAGGGTAGATGTAACTAGAATGGCCGCAGGGTATCTTTTTACTGTAGCAAGTAGTGTATTAACATGGTTGGATATGCTACTATGTGAGCATGACCCCACAACCCCGACGATAATACAGGTCCATGAAAGTTCTGTACGCATGCACATGGTTCATCTATCCATCTTAAATAGTGGGCCGCAGTAAAATCTATCCAAGCTCAGCGGGTCCTTCACACTGCAGGTCCAAAATAATGCATTTATTAGATCCACGATAAAATGTTTCCGCAACAAACAACAAACAAAAAAAGGTATGGTTAGAAAATATTGGCAGCATATATATAATGTTAAGAATTTCTTTTTTCATATCTTTTTTTTGGAATTATCTTGCACACTTCAAATATCTCAAAATTTATAAAGACAGATAAATAAAGAGTTCTTCAAAATATATCACTGCATGCGCGGACACTTATGCAAATTATCAGTAACAAGTTAGCCTGCCATATGGAAAGTGTGGTCTTTCAAGTTTTAGCCAGTGCCATGATAGTCACTTGGCAGAACCAATACTGCCGGAAATAATAGTAATAAACAAACATGCTTGGGTTTGGGTAGATTGACTTTCGTGGATTCAAATAATTTGAAGATCATGGTGGTTGAGCGACAATCAGCAACGTATATGCGCCCCCTACCCGCTTGTTGTAATAATATAAGGTACCATTTCATTCAATTTCCCGAAAAGCATATAATACTGAAATCTTGTCAGTGTCCACAAACCACACTTCCTTCATCTGTTCAGCGATTCCCATTCGTCTTTATCAACATTTTCACTACTGTTTTGCTAACACTGTAACCGTTAACGTTTGCATCATAGCGACACCTTATAAAACTACCAATACTATTTTCTAATGCAAAGCTTTGGTTCAATGATTCCAATTTGCACTGGTTAAAGACTACTTTATTTCAAAATATAATTTCAACCATAAATCTTGTTTATGTAGTAACGATAAAGTTAGGCCTAAATCGTGATACAAAACGCTACTATATTTCCAACAATAACTAAATATTAATATTGTATTACAAAACGTACTAACTTGGGTACTGTTATTGTTTCTAATTAAAATTAATATTTTATATCAACAATTATATTTTTTAAATTTGCTAAATAAAATGGATGATGACTGTTTAGATAAAATATCAATTTTTATTATAAAATAATACTAGCAATAACTGTACGGTATTAAGTTTCATGCTTACAAAAATATTATTTTAATGTTGGCTTCAAACTTTCAATACTTAACAAAAAAAATATAAATAAAAAATAAACATAGTTAATACCTAAAGAACATAATTATTCCTCTTAAAAAATAATTTTGAATACTTTATTAATGTAAAAAAAAAAACTACAACGTGAACTAATCAAAGATTACTATCATTTACTAATATATGATTTTTTACACTTTCGTTAGATAATATATTTTCTCAAGAATCAATAGTAAAACTTCTAGATTAAAGAGGATTTTACTACATGCTTTTACCGGTGGTTTGAGAGGAAATTTCAGCAGACTCCAGGTTTTATGGGTTCATTTTGAACCTGATGGACTGCAATTACGGAAAGCATGTTGTGATTTTCAAGGCATGCAGCCAGAGATCAAAAAGAAGAATTGTTTAGTCAAAAAATCAAGCCAGGAAGACAAAAATAGCGAAGAATAAGAGACAAAGCACCTAACAACATTATGCTTTTAGGGATTCGGGAAGAATGACATTAATCAAATCATCCCTTCATTCCATTCCATAATACACCATTAATTAATTAACTAATATGAAATTCTCTCTAACGCCAAACCCCTTTCACTAGGCGCCAGAAGAAAAGATACCTTAAACTGAAATATTTATAAACAAAGTATACGGAATCTGAGAGAACATTAAATAAAAGATTTTACCTGATGATCAATGACGAAGTGAACGGGGATAATCAAAAGGGACAGGGGAAATGGCGTTATCCAGTAGATCCGGGCGCATGTAACCAAATTTACGCATGACTTGATTGTCGGCAAAATTCAAAGCCTTCTGCATTCCGTTCCAGCAATCATCAGCGGAATACATGGCATTATACTTTCCACTACAGGGTTGACACCCTGTGAAGTGAGTTATGAATGGTCTCCTCCAACTCCCTTTTCCATTCCCAGCATCCTTCAAATACTCTTCCCTCATCTCACCGTAAGTCTCACTCACCTTCTCCGCGTGACGCCTCCTTAACCTACTCACCCCTTTTTCCATCTCATTATATTTCTCGGTAATGTTCTGGAACGTTCCTAAGATCTCTTCCCAGTACCCTTCGAAGTAGTACTCGCTCTCCAAGTAAATCCTGTCCGCCCATTTATCTTTTTCTATGGCGATTAAGTAAGCCAGGCCCGTCTGATCGTCTGACTCCGGGAAGAACTTGTCCTTGAAAGTTGACCGCAGCGTCTGGCCCCACTTTTCGTAATTGGGGGTCTGTGGGCCCATGCTGGCCCACGCCTCCATGAAGTCCAACGACCACTGGCAGTTTCTGATGAGGAAGACGCCGGCGTTGAGTCCCGTCCAGCTTCGCTTCTCGTGTATGAGGTGGGCCCAGCCGTGAACCACGAGATTGTGCTCCCTGTAACGCTCAAGGGGGAGCTTGAACTCCATGTCGGTGAACAACGCGTCCGAGTCAACCCACCAGATCCACTCCGCCTCCGGGTGGGCCACCATCGCGGCCCGCACCACAGGGTACTTGGCCCAATACGCAAACATCTTTGGGTCCAACAGTGCGTTGTTGTAGAAAACGTCGCACCCGTGGAGACGACAGTAGTCCACCTTGTTCTTGAAGAACCGCAGGAGGAGGTGGTCTCCTATGGGGTTCCGGCACGGCTTTGGCTGAGAACCGGTCACCATGAAAACCCTCTCTCTAGCTCCGGCGGCGAAGGAAGGGTGGAGCTTCAGCCACTCCTCGCGCTTCTCGTCCCAGTTGCGAACTTTCTTGTCCATGGTGTAACCCATTTGCGGGTCGTCGTAGAATGTTCTGTCGGGGGGGTCGAAGTTGAAATCGGGAGTACCGTGGTGCGGAACAGCGTCGTTTTTGGTAAGAGATTCGAAATTGGGGGTTTCCTTAGGGATGGTGGTGGTGAAGGAGGAGAAACCCCAGACGAGGATGAGAGCGGAGAATGCTCCTCCGAGGAAGAGAGATCCATCGGAGAGAAATACAGAGGAGGTTTTGTTTCTGTGGGGCTTCGCCATCATGGGAGAGTTGTTGTTTTGGTGATTAGAGAGTTCCGATGTAACCATTTTATTAAGAAAACGTGGAAGCGGTGCTGGATTTGTTTGTTGGTGTCTTTTGGCCTAAGTGTCGCTAGCTCCTCGGATTGCGCAGAATTCTCGTCTTTCTTTTTTACTGGAAAGTCTAGAATGCTGCATATCACAAGAGGTGAGGCTCAAGGCAGAAAGAAAGAAACATCTAAAATTGCTGAGATTCTAACGTTGGAAAATCCTGGGTGGTTATCTTGATGCGCATTGTCCTTTATATCAAAGAAGGGAGAGCGCCATCTACGGCATGGGCGAACTGGGGAAAAACAGTAAAAAGACTTGATTTCGGGCCTTCGTCGAGTTTGGGTTCTATGATAAAAATAATTTAATTATAAATAACTTATTCAAACATTAATTCCGAGATTGTGTTTTATTTTTATTTAATGCTGAGCATTTAGTTTGTTATTCTGTCTTCTTAATATATTAAAAAAAATTCGATCAAACTTGACTTTCTAATTATTCTTTACTAGTGAAACTGTTTCATTCAAGGATGGACAGTGATGGATGAAGAAAGAAAAGATGAGATGACCACGTGAAGGGGCAACTTTGAAATCATGTACGCTGCTAATTTGGCTAACACGTTGCCTGATTTTATCGATTTATGTCGTGATTGAAGCTGCTGACTTGAAAAAAAAAAAGACTATGGGATCGATTGGAAAGCGTTTTTACCCCAGCCAGGAGGTATGTATGGCACAGGAGGAAAGTATCAAAATAGGAATGGCACGGACTCATGTAAAATCAGAAAAATGCAGAGTAATCAAAGAGTGTAATTTAGTTGATTGAATAATATGGGTGACTGTTATAACATTCTTAATATCATGTTTAATTTAATTGATTGATTGAGATATATAAATGTTATCATTCTTTTGA
The DNA here is from genome assembly GCF_000004515.6 of Glycine max. Taxonomy (NCBI): domain Eukaryota; kingdom Viridiplantae; phylum Streptophyta; class Magnoliopsida; order Fabales; family Fabaceae; genus Glycine; species Glycine max. The sequence continues at coordinate 3,494,586 of NC_038247.2, forward strand.
TACTATATTTAATTGTTATGGATAAAAAATATATATAATTTATAAACAAATCACTAACCTGGCATTAATAAGGACAGATAAGAACTCAAAAGAAAGACTTGGAAAAAACAGAACACACTTTCTCTAAACTAGGCCTCACAAACCACCTAGTTACGGAGACAATAATGCTATTGATCGATTAAGACATATATAAAACTATACGTTTACTGTTTTACATTATTTAGTTTCGTCATATCGCTCCACCGATGATATTTAAAAGGGAATTACCGAAGTAGGGTAGACGTACATTTACTTTATTTCGTTGCAATTCACGTGCCTTTCATGCAATTATAGACACGTAGAATGTGACCGACAGTTGGCCCCGCCAAACCCCTTCAAGTCCATTTCAACTTTCCCTGTCCCAGCATCCCTCACTCTCTAACTACCGCACAGTTAATGTATTCAGATTCACAAAGAAAATATGTAGGAGAAAAAGTAACTAACTAGATATAAAAGTGCATACATTATCGGGTAGTATTTTCACTTTGTACAGTTTTCAATGTAATTATCGCCTGTAAAGTAATAAAGTATTTTTCAAAAAATAAAGTCAATAGACCAATATTTTGGAATCTATTCTAACTTTTTATAAAGCTGATCCCAAAAACTAATCAAGTTACTCGATAATTTGTAGATCTTTCGGCTCCTCGAACCCTTTTGAATACCTTTAAGTCTTCAACATAATATAGACTTGAGATATTGTATATAATGTGATAACAAAAGAAAATGACCAGTAAAACGGTGCCAAATTTATCATATACTCAGTTTATGTGATGAGCAAGACTGTTTACTGGCCGGTTATCTACTCCGTATACAGCATAAGTGTGTTACTGCTCCGTATCTTCAGCGTGTAAAATAACTAATAAGAAGAATATAAACCATCTTCAACGTGAAATTGTTTTCGTCGGTTTTCTCCTTTTGTTTACCATGCAAATTAGCGGGGAACAAAATTTAAATCTTTTAAGAATTCTGAGCGGGAAGAATTCAACAATTAATCTGTGGTCCAAGTACTTCCAATCAATTAAGAATTTTTGGTCTGGGCAAGACTATTAGTTATTGGCTCCTTACTGGTGAAGAGATTGATCATGACTCTCAGGTCGTCACATGTGATTCTAGAGTCTGTTGGACTAAAAGATCTAGTTATAGAATCAACCAAGGTGTTCAACACAAACTCATCTACACCAAGATGTTGTGTGTCGTAAATTGTTTAATATACCTAAGAAGTGGGTGACAGTGACATTGTGAATCTTATAAATTTAAGACTTAGACTTACGGTTATGTTACGGCCATTGCCGTTTAACGTTGATGTGGTTGCAGGGAAATTTGCAATATAACTTTCACTAAGAAATCAAATTATGAAAGAGTTATGTAACCAATGAGATGTGGTTATTACATTCATATCAATTACTCACTACATTTATTTTCTTCTCTTGTTGTCTCCATTTTTATTGTACAAAATTCTTATCACATATATATAATTTTTCATTATAAAATTTCCAAATTAAAACTTCACATGAGATCCCGCAAGTTTATCTTTTGTGATGCCATTAATAATTAGATGCCTCCGGAATTTCGCTAAGACTTAACTTTTACAAGGCAACAATGATTTTTATACAAAAAGATAGAATCAACGCCAAAAAAAAGTTGTGCAGAAAGTGGTAGACTATCCAGGAAAACTAGCATGAAGAGCAATTCATATATATATATGGATGCCTAGATATAACAAATCAAGAAATGTCTAATTTCTTACACATAGAAACCACCAAATATAAACTTAAGGCGCATATGTATTAATGAATCCACCGCCTTAGGCTTAAAGTGCATAAATACACATCTTATTGTTGTCTCTTCTCAGTAAGGTCCAAAACAAGTAAACGGTGATGCGCTAGCCTTCAACTTGAGGGAGACTGTGCTGCATTTCAGTAATTTCATTTTTCTTTCACATTCCTTTTAATGAAAAGAACGTACCTACGTGGTGGCTGAGAGCCAAAATGTTTGACACGTAACAGTTTATAGGCCGACTAAATGATTCTTATGCTTAAGTATTGCCTTCAATCATGCACTAATTAAAGGCTCCCTTAAAGCCCTTTTATTCGCTTTTTCAAGGACCCATAACAAAATTAACGAATGAGAATATAGGCTAAGGGACAAAATAATTAATGCTTATTAGTTGATTAATAAATTCAATCCTTACCAAAATTACACAAATGAAGATAGGGCTTTGTTTAATTTCAACACATTTTTCTATAGAAACTCGTAAAAAATATAATCTTATTTTCATTTTATATTTTATTTAGGCTTTCATTTTTGTTAAATGAAAATATGTATTTTAGAATATAAGTATGATTATAGTAATTAATTAGAAAAATAATAAGTAAAGTTTTGATAAAATACGTTCACATTTATAATTGTTCGCGTTAGAGTATCTCACCTACTTAAAAGTTCTAAAGCCAGATTGGACTCAAAAAACCTTAGTGAACCTTACTCATGTCTGACCTAGTGTGGTGATGATAACTCCACACTTATTTATCCTGGGTTTCCAAATGGTATGCCTATCAGTTGTCATTTGTGGTATGTTGGATAGTAGGATATTTTGTCAAATTATAATCTTTTTGTAATTAATAACTAATATTTATTAATAAAAAAAGAGAGAAAAAAATCATGTGTTCAATTGTACAATTAATCATTAATATTTATTGATAAAAAAAATAATATAACATTATACACCATTGTTATGTCTTAGAGGAACATGGAAGACAACATACAAATTAGAAAGATACCTTCATCTCTGCCTTGAAATAGGCAAAATAAGTTATGAATAATCTTAAAACAAAAATGATACTTGCAAACTAAATATTTTGTAACTAATTTTGTATGAGACATAACTAACATGGGCTAAATATAATGTTTGAAAAAATCTCTTAAAATAAAAGTATCTTCTAAAAATAATTCGAAAAATAGAGTTTATGTAAAAAACTAAACACAAGGACTAGGAAACATGAGCCACATAAAAAAATGTTGGCTTAATTATATTAATTAAAACTTATAAAAAACAAAACCGAATCGTGGTTTGTGTTTCTTATAAAAATATCATCATTTTAGGTTGAAAAAACTTATAAAAAAATTATATTTATTAATATACTAGATATTAGTTTTAATTCATTATTATTAATTTGAGTTGTGGTTTATGTTTCTTGTAAAAAAAATACTTTAAGTTCTTAATATAAATTCATTACATGTTGATATGTCATTATCACTTAAAATTTCCTTTCACAGGATAAATTTATGAATATTATAACACACTAGGTAGACAAAAACTAATAACCAATCATACCAATCTTTTTAGTCACATTTCATATTTTAATTTGAATAAAAACAGACATAAAATAACATTATAATTTCAATTCATATATGAAAATAACACCAAATAATTTTTTTTTAAAAATTCTAAACAAGTACAAATATTATTTTTTATTTTTGAATCTCTTTTAATCATTATAATGGATCGTCGCACCCTTAGACTATGTCCCGGGCCGATAACCGACTTGAATATATTATTATTGTTGTCCTGCTGAAAACAAATTTTATGCAAGTAAAAGCAAAAGTCCCTCCAAAACGAAAACAAATTTGTTGTGGAATTTAACCTCGACATTATATGAGCCACGTGACTTTTGTCCAATATTTACCTGTTTTGAATTATGGAGAAGAAAAAAAAGATATTGTGGTGCAGTGTTTGTTTCTTTGTTTTGATCAAGATTATGGTGCTGATTATGATTGATTGTTTCTTATCCGTACACAATATTGGCCCACCAGTGGACCATGAAGTTGCGGTCCATGTACGTGCCTATCGGGGCCATGAGCTGCAGCCTTATCCAGCCACCTGATCTACTATGCTTCTTGTGATGGCCCATATTACCAGCGCAATGTTGGCCCAATAAGAGTCCATCTTTTGATATATTTGTGAGGAGTGCAAAGTACAAATGCATTTAATCACCACATAAGGATGAGCATAAGAAGAAGAAAAAAAACACAGATGTCTATCCTTAATTGGAGAATTTCATAAAATTTAGGCAAATAAATAAGCAATTTCCCACGGCTTTTGTCCTACATTATGTTTCAATTGGAATTTTATTGATTCCTTTCAGAAACGGCAGTAAAATTTTGAAAAATCTTCCGCCGCTAGTATATTGCTTATCTGTAGCTTGGAGTAACGATATGTTGATACTTGTAGAGAAAAAAATATATAATCGATTTATCTAGAAAAAAGGAGACAATTTTGTTTAAGTTAGAAATATTTATAATATTGGTGAAGCTATTTCTATTTGCGATAACTTTTTTCATATATCATACTCGAATACCACGCATCATTTTTGTACGGAAAAAATATGCATCACTTCAATCAACCAACTCGTAGATGGAGAAAATATAATGTCATCCTCAAACGCTAGGGAAATGTAGTCAAACTTAAATGAAAATAATGCCTTAACACAACTGGAATTTGTGCCAAAAAAAAGTTAAGTTTTTTTTTTCAATTTCTTTCTAACTGTACTTTTAGCCTCCATGTATCAAATTAAGTATAATATGCCAAAATTTAACATAATTCGTTATAAAAAAAATTACATCAATTTAATAGTTGATGAAATGGAGCTAAATTTGCATAACATCCACATGATTTTTAATTAAAAATAAAAAATACACAATTTTGTTGCAGGAATGAGAGGGCAACCCTTGGGACTATAATCTTGAGAAGCCACTTCGGCTTCCAAAATAGTATCCCGACTTCCAGAGCAAAACACAAGGCTAATAATACAACTTGAATAACAAGATACATGCAGGCAGAAGAAAAATGTTTCTAGTATGTCACGATAGACCAAATAAAATTTTTATTGCTGACTAGTGACTTGTGTGCTAAGGGTTCTAAGTGCGTACATAATCCCTATGGCTGCATAAACATCCCCTACCGGAATCACAAATTCACATCAGTTGGAGGAGTGTATACTAGCACATACTTACTAGTTACATAACAGCAGAGTATTCAACCACTGTTCGTTCATAGATGCATATCAAATCAACAACCTTGAAGGTCACGCCACCTGAGATAAACTAACCCTGCCCGATAATGAGCGTATGCCCCAGCCACCACCAATATATGAAACAATTGGTGACTGTGTCCGGCAATGTCAAATTTCCCAGGCATCCATCGTTCTGGAATCCTAGTGGCATAAACCAGTGCTCCGATTCCATAGAGAACACCCATCAGAATCTCGTAACCGGTCGTGTGAAACACTTCAGGCTGGCCCCAAAATAGATAAAGCTTGTGCAGAATAGGTGCTGCGCCAGATAAACCCATTCCAAAGAAGAGAGATGCTCGGATGGTGCGGAATTCTGGATTTTGGAACACTGGGAGTAGAGAAAACAAGATGGTGGAGATGCCCAATACAGTGATAAATCCCAAGTAAAGGTTGCAGAAAAATGGGTAACACATAAAAGAGTAATATACTGGAGGATAGAAAGAGGTAGATATCAGGGCTGCAATTCCAGCATAGTCGAGCCTGAGCATAATGTATGCCATGCGTGCAGAGTGACAAGAGAGGAGATGGCAAATACTGCTAGCTAGCAAGCAAAACATGGCACCCCCTAAAAATGCGAAAAAAGGCCACCTTGTAATTGGTCTAATCATGAGTGGTGCTATTATGTTCGCCAAGTCATCTTTTACACTATGCTGCACATAATCAACAAAGAAATAAGCAATGTTGCATTGGCTTCCAAAACCTAGTCAATCATCAATATAAACAGATCTGGTAAGAAAAAATCATAGGTGCAGCAAAACTTTCCTATGGAGAAACAAATGAAACATCGCAGCAGGGAGTTTTAGAAAAACTAGCATCTTTAATCCATCATTCAGTATTTGCCTCTAACAAGTCTAACTCTAGGATTTTTATTTTTATTTTATGAAATTTCCTCAACCATATGATTAAAAATTGTACTCTGGCATATTGGTTATTAATCAGCATTGTGGATACCTATAAAAAGGAATTTATACGTAGGAAAAAAGAGAAGATAAACCATACTGATATATCAACCAGAGAGTTGCTAGTTTAACACCTTACTGTCTCCCCAGCCACAAAGGAAAAAAGAGATATGAAACAAGTATTCAGTAGTAAAGCAATTACCAGAACACATGCATCAGTATGATTGCTACTGGAAAATCTTACTGGCAAACAATTGTACAGATATTCTTTAATATGCCAACTTGAGATTCCCTCCCTGAGTATGTGCAAATCAGGCATGGAAGGGAGACACGTCAAGATTTCTGATTGTAATTTGTGCAGGTCGGCCTTCTTGAGCATGTCAGGAAACTGCTGTAGCGAATTAAGATTCATGGCAGTGTATATGGTCAATGCCAGAAATATGAAGAACCCGATCAAATGCCTTCAAGAAATAACATTTTGTCATTTAATGATTGAGAACAAGAAAATTAGGAAGTAAATAAAAAGCGTATTTCTTTGATCCAATTATCAGATATGCCATTCTAGTGGCCTATATCCTTACAAAAGAGACAAAGAATGAGAAACATAAATATAAAATCAAAATCTATAAGGCAATAGACATATTATTTAAGCATTTAACTCCATCAATTGAGAGACAGGGGACAGACAAGAAAAACAAAACAGATAAAGAAAAGGCAGAGATAACTGAATATTATTCACTTATAGACAACCTTGATGTAAAACTTTTTTTAAGGTTCGACAGATTTATTTACATAATATACCCGTGTCAAAACGAAGAGCAAATAATTATTTGAATATAAAAGACACATGATTGGTATTTATGGTCTGTAAACCGTTGATCATGGGTTCTGATTGCAGAAACTGCCTTTCTCCTCACAAGGCTAAGAATGGTGAGAGCCATGTGCATAAGCTTCCTTCTTATAAAACAGTCAAAATTGAACTAAGCTATTACAGTCATAGTCCCTTTCCTAACTGATGAGCACAAATACATCAGGAAAGGGTCTTTAATCTAATAATATTTGAAACAAGGATGTAAATTATACACGAAGACCCTAAATTCTAGAGTTACTAATATAACATCATCCTGTGAATTGAGTTTCAAACTAGAAACTTCACCCCCAGAAAGAGAGAGCAAAAGTTGCAACAAATTGGCGAATAGAACAGTAAAAAAAAGAAGCGAAACGTGATGAAATGCAAAGGCTTACGTCCAAACGTTGAGAGTTTCGTTGTGGATGGTGAATGCGCTCAACAAAACCTGCCTGATGGGCCATTCGGATCGATAGTGACCGAGAATGTACTCGTTGTCTCTCAAATAACCGGGCAAGGAGTGGTACTCCACCAGCTGGTACTTCACCTTCTTCCACAGCCTCTTCCCTTTCCCTGAGTTCTCCATCAAACACAATTCCTCACCACCCATCCTCTGTCAATTTCCACAATATTAATAATTAACCTAAAATATAAACAGATAAAATTAAAAGCGATCTCCAAGAAGAAAGTGATATTAAAGAGGAATGGAAAAGGTACCTGAGATTGAAATTTGAAGAAAGAGGAGGTGGCGATAATTGGGATGGAGAGAAAAACAAAAAATGTTGAGGGGGAAATCTAACGAAGGTGGATGAGGATGATGACGAAATGTTGAGTTGATTAGACGGACAAGTAACCTCGACGTTAATAAGCGATTAGGATTAGGAAGATTCTTGAGGGTGACGCCAAAATGCCAACTACGCTCCATTATTTCTTTTATTGGTCCCTTTGGCCGCACCGTTTCTTCCTCTCCCTACTGCGCCGCGCCAGTAGCGACAGCGTTTCGGGGCGAAATTTATTACCTCCAAAAATATCTTCTTTTTCTTATTAATTATTACTCAAAATTGTAAATAAAGAACTTTTGCCGTTTATTTGAACTTTTCTTTTCTTTTTCACATGCTTTTCTGTGCTGAGGGAAGTGTACACGTTTCACTCATTACTACTGATGCTTTTAAGTTTTCTTTTCTTTTTCATCTCTATCTCTTTTTGGTAAATGGAGTGTACATTTTTTTGGTACATTGATTCGCTAATAATTACTACTATCCCAAACTAATTTTTTATGAATGCTTAGTATTGAATGAAGATATTGTTTTATATTTTTAGATTTTATAGTTTCTTTACAGAATAAATGTGGCCGATCTTATTGCTTTCTTTCTCTTTTATATATGAATTTTTAATTATGATGGATTATATAACGAGTCCGAGTGTGAGGTTACTTTTCTTATCCATAAAAATAGAAAGTAAATATTAAAAAATTTATAATCACTCACTTATTTAATCAAGCAATTGAATTATTTACCTAGACCCTTGATTGAGGTTACTTTTACATCCAAACATTGACATCGATTCACTCCTCTCACAAGAAAACACATTCATTTGTTACTACTTTACCATATAATATAAGGTGTTTAATTCCAATTTTCAAGCATAGATTTCTACACAGAGTGGATTATAATAAGGTTGGGTGAGCAACGGACAAAATATAATAATTAGGTTAGAACTTAAAAGGTTTCTTTTGAGATCTTGGAAGGACAAATTAACAATTCAATCCGATCTTAAACAAATTAATTCGGACTGGCAAATAAAAGTTTCTAAGCCTTATCCTAATCAACTAAACTGAATACTATAATTAGTCTGAATTTTATTTTATCCAAGTAAATAAATAAAAAAATCAATCCACGTACACATGACACTCCTGCAAATTGAAGTCTTTGTTCTGATGCTGCGTGCCTCAGCCTCTGCTTGTAAGTTTTATCCTTGGATTTTCTTTTCTTTTAATACAGTTCAATTCCAAATTATACCAGGTGATACAATTTTCTTGGAGAAAAATTTCAGTCATCTAGTAATACTGTACAGTGTACACAGTCTTTCCTCGCATAGCAAGTGCTTGAATGTGCAATTTTTCATTATAAAAATCAAAAAAGAAAAACTATGAATTGTTAGGTGTTTTGATTATAAAATGAAAATATTATTATAAATCAAAATTAAAATCTACATCCAAGATGACTCTCACTCTTGGTAGGTTATTTTTCGTTATTTTAGTTAGTTTTAAATTTTTTATTAATTAAAAAATTGATTTAATTGTTCCGAAAATAATTATTTTTAAGTAGTTTGTAATGTTTTTTTTAGTAATATTTCAAGAAATATCATTTTTTAAAATGTTAGTTTCTAGCTTTTATATTTTATTTTAAAATATTTATTAATTTTACTTATTGTATTTTTAAATATGTCATTTTTATCATTTTATATTTTTCAACTATTTTAACCACTAATTTTATCAAACACTTATAATTTAATAAGAGTTTGTCTAGGGTAATTTTTTAGTCTTGAATAAATAATAATCAATTTTTAGTTTTAGTTTTAGTTTAAAAAAAAATTAAATCAATTTTTAAAATATTATTAGTTTCAAATAAAATCATTTTGAAAGTTTCATATCATATTAAAATTAATTAAAAAATATTTTTGTGTGGTGGTAACAATAATAATCATAATATTGATATCATCATTAGCAGTAACGATAGAGATATCAATGATAGTTGCCATGACAGCGACAAATTGCAATGATGATGACTATGCATATGGTGGTGACAACCAATGATGATGACGTTGGTGACAGTGATGTCGGTGACGACAATAATGACAACGATAATGATGTCGATTGTGGCTTCGAGTGATAGTTGTGATGACATTATTGGTGGATGCAGTGATGATTGTGGTGACATTAATGATGGGGTGATGATAACAATATTGTTGAAGTTAGTCATGATAATAAGAACAGTAATGATGATGACAACAAAAAATATTATTATTAAATGTGAGAAATATGAACTTTTTTTCTTAAAAAAATAAAAAACAAATTTATAAAACTTTTTCTCTTGATTTTAAAAATAAGTATAAAATTATTTCAACTCTATTTTTATCAAACACATTTTGTATTTAAAATTACATTTTGAAATCCAAAAATTAAAAACTCACATTTACCCAAATGAGCCCTTAGGTAACTTAAAATTTCAAACTTTTAATTATTAACTAATTTTTTGCTTATAACCTGCTTTCTAACTTTTAACTAAGTTTTCAAGGGTCTAACACACCCTCACTATCTCTACTACACCCTTACTATCTCTATTACATACTCCAAAATTTAGAGTTCGATCTTTATCATCCGAATATAAAATTAATCGTATATCTTTTCTTAGCCGTTAAACTTTTGAAATTCTTAAATTAAATGATACTAATAGTAATATGTGGGAGCATGTTCTTTTTATTAAGCTTTCCAGGAGACTTATTGAAAAATCTAGATTTGTGCGCCATTTATGACATACTTTTATTAGATGTGAGGGCGAGTGCAAACAGCTGAATAAAGTGGGTAGTAGTGTTTATCAAAGAGAAGAAAAATAAAATTAGCTAGTAGTGTATGGTATTGACTCCCAAATCCTAATTAATTAACGTACCATATAAGAACTATGAAATGTACCGAAAAATCCTAATAAATTCCTGACCTACATCCAGTAGACAGATTAAGATAACCATTATTTTTATTACTGAAAGACCAACTTTTTTCTTTACTTTGTTTTCTTTTAATTAAAAAAATGTTAATCAATATCCTAAAGATATTATTTAAAGTACTTAAAATAAAAAATATTTTTAGTGAGAGCCGGGAAAAAAAAGGTACGTTATTATTATTATTTTTTTTTACATTTTTTATGATTTACATAATAAATATATATTTTTTAATTCTTTAATCAATGTCCTAAAGACATTAAACACCAATTAAAAAATATGATAAATGAATAATATAAATTAATTTTTATATTACAAAAATAATATTTTATTCTTATAAAAAAAGTTTTTTAATCTTCATTTTTAATAAATATGTTGTGTTATTTTTTTTTTCAAGCCTTAAAAGTACCTAATTATTATAATTTTTAAAGATAACTTATATATATATACATGTGTGTATAAATTGAGAAAACAATTTTTCAATGTTACTCATATTTATTAGTTATTAATAAAAAAAAGTTAATATTCCGTATTAATATAATGATATAAAAAAATCGAGGAAACAATTTTCCAATGTTACCCATATTTATCATTATACTATTCTATTACTTTTTATTAACTTTTTCATCACAAAATCAAATATTAAATAAAAATCTCTTATACCAAATTTGAAGCTATAAACATTAATATAATTTTTTAATGAAATCGGATAAAAAAAATTGCAGTAAAAAAATAATTTTTTAAATCACCTTTTTCTAAGTTGAAAATTGACTATTTTTTTCTTATTGGTGATTGTATAAATCCAGGCTCGAATGTGGGCCATTAATTGTCATCCCCATAACCAAAAGGCACATGAACCTTCCTCTTTCAAATCAACCGGCATTATTAAGAAAGAATTATTGCCCGCAATTGAATTTCCTAATTAGAGATGTGCCAACATTTTAAAACGAACATGTCTAGCACCGTGCCACGTTAGTGGTAGAGTTCTTACTTTCTTTAGATTTAATTTTCTTTGTTTTTCATCCTGTAACAAAAGAAAAAGGACATTGCTTTTACTATGCTTTGGTAGGTTGTCAATTCCATTTTCAATGGAGTCGTACGGGATTTGTTTTAATGTTTTTTTTAAGAGATCCCAAAGTCAAACGAATCTTTATTGGTTGTGTTACTTGCAATCAAACTAATGGTTGAGATTTCGTGTGATTTGCTTAACGTAAACAAAGTTTTTTTCTCCTTTCTTAATTAGTACAAAACCCAAACCCCTCGGAGATACAGCTTTTATTTTCAAATTAACAGATTAGTAGAGGTGATTTATATACTGTTTTAAGATAAAGAATTTGATTATTCTAACATGAGAATGGATGTTAATGGATTCATAAAAATAGGTAGGGATGTCAATCAATATGATTTTTCATGTCAAAGTCATGCTTTAATAGTGAGAAAAAAGAAGTTATATACGGATTGATAATTAAATTTTTTTATATAGTCATTTAATCATAATTCATAATGCAATACATGATAAATTTTTTAATTTTTAAAATAATTATCTTAAAGCAATTCAAACAATGATTTGTAATTGAATAATATTATAAAATTATTTTACATGGTAATGTATAAGTATTAAAGTCAACAATTTGTGATTAAATGACATTATAAAATTATTTTATGCCGTAACTATGGATATCAAACTCTTTAGTATTTGTGTCCATTCGTATTGGATATCTAATTGTTTGCTCCTACTCCTATTTGTTATCCCTAGTTTAATTAATTATGAAAAAAGATATTAATTAAATTAAAATCTCCTTAAAAAATCTCCATAAAAAAAGGCAAAATAAAAAAGAAACAAGGAATGTGATCTATCTCTAAGTAAACAAAGACCGTGATCTATCTCTATAAGGAGCATAATTTTTTTTTAATTAAATAACATACTTTTTTTTTACCTAGTAAGAAACACAATATTCTCTTAGGTATTGTTATTATTATTATTATTATTACATGTATCACTATGGACATGAATAGTATCGGATATTAAGGTATTTGTACCCATTAAAATTTGGAGGTAATCATTTGTACAAAAGTCAATGCCTATTAAGCAGGTAATTATTTTATCCATTATAAGTAATTTTTTGTAACTATCTATAAGATTTGAGTAAAATTGTCATTTATTTTTAGACACGAGAATATTATTTTCTTAAAAATGTTCATTTAGTTTAACTTGGAATTATTTAAGATTTAATGTGATTTTTGAATAACGGACTAATCTAAAAAAATGTTATTTATTTCATGGAAATACATTTTGTTTGTGTATCTTTGTTATGATACACCAAAAATGTATTTATGCCAAGAAACCAGTTGTAGAAAAATAAAAAAGGAATCACGTTTTCATTGAACAATAAAATTTTTAAAAAATTATACCTCTGCAAATGTCTTCAACCGTGGGAAAGAAGAGAAGAAAGGGGCTCGAAAATACAGAAAACAAGGCACATTTAAGCTAAAAAACGAAAGGGGGTAAGAAGAGGAAAGAGGGTGGGGCGTGCATGAGAGGGGAAGACGGAGGGGTGCAGGGAAAGTGAAGGGAGAGCAGGCTGTCTTTTCACGTATTTTTCAAAAAGTAGGGACTGGAGATAACATTTCCGGGATTAAGAATAGCATCAATTCCCTAGGCCTCGTCTTCAATTTGGGTCTGGGCCCGTGTTTGATTAACAAAATAAAATTGCAGAATTACCCTCAATTTTTGGCGGATTTTGAACGCGCGCCTTTTATTTGTGTTTACTTTTGAGTTGCAAAAAACACCGACATGGCGATGGCGGGCACTCACGCTCGGCAATCTGCTTGGATTCTTCGCCTGCTCTGTTTGTGGGCTTCTGCAGTTCTCGTATTCGCTGATGAACACTCCTTATGTATGCCTTCTTCTCAATTTCATTTTTATTTTTTGGATTCAAAAATAGGGTTTGGTTGCGCTTTTTCTTCCTAGAGGGTTTGGTTACTCATTTACTTGTTTTTCATTGTTTGTCTGTCGAAGCATAGGGGAAGGATAGTAAAGGATGATATCTCCATAACTGATGGGAAACGAAATCGTCGGAAGAAAGATCTAAATTCGTTTAAGATATTTAAACTTCGTCTACAAGCCAATAATTCCCATTCTATGTTTCCCTTTCCAATAATGATACAAAATATAAAAATGTGGGAGGACTAACATTAAGATGAAATGTTATGTCCAGATAATCACAAGGGTTCATAAGTTCATTAGTTATGTACCATAAGTAAGGTTAACCGTGGAGAAAATTTGCGCAAATTGTTTGTTTAAACATAAAAATCAATATCAATATTCTGTGCAAATTGTCTGTTCAAGTAAGGGCACTGGTTGATAGTATGAGATTGTGGTTTGGAATTTTGCATTGTTGTTATGTGTAACGTAATCTGGTGTCATAATTATGCATGTTGACATTTCACTTATCGCTCTCCTTATTTCTTTTTTCAGGTCTTACTCAAAATGCCACACTGCAGCTATCCCGTGGCTTGCCCGTGGGAAATTCTCCTGGTTCCAAGCCTGGTGCTACTGTGATTGTCGAAAGAGTTCATATACATGGACTGTCAAGGTTTAGAAACTTGGGGAAATTTGCACATTCCATTAAAGTGAAGGTGTTGCCACTGCCTACAAACTCAAATGTTCGCCTGCCAAACATAGAGGTTTGTTTCCATAGGTGAGTATTTGCACTAGCGCATGCATCATCTATTGTACATGTGTGCGCCATGGTCTATGAGTCTTTGTACCACCTTGCATCTTATTGTGTATTTAATTAATGAATATTTATTTCATTGGTGGGATTGATTCTAGTTACTGTATTTGTGAGTGAACATGATGAACCATTATTCCTTCTAGGGATGAACACTGCTTTATACATTTGGTTATGCAAGGACTATCACTTTTGCTTTATAACTGATTGTCTTGTATCAAACTAGAATTTAAAGAATGATCACTGCAATTGGTTTAATACGTTTCTATATGCTCTGTTCAGGAATGTGTCTCTTGTAGCTGGGATGTGTCGACATGGGCAGTGGGAGAAAGTTACCAAAGGTTCTTGGGCTCGATCGATGTCTCTTTTTGACCACAAGATCTTAGATGTAAGGACTGCTGGTTCCACACTGGAAAATTTTGAGGTTTCTGTTGAAGAAGGTAAGTGCTCTTATGTGTATGTTTGTTTAACCTTATTTTCGGGGAAATATTTGTTTTTATTTGTTTCAAAATGTCTTTTAGGATGCTGCACACACAACAAAAACAAGACATTCTAATCCAAACATTCATGTTGTATTTTCCATTGATGAGTTACAGTTTCTTGAAGTTCTATTGATCCCTTAATAAGAACAGTGACATCAAGCACTAATAATGATTTTTCTCCTCCTTTGCAGAATTTTTTGTATATCGTATTGTATTATTGACATTGGGTATTATTCTGTTGAGCTTGGCATCCTTTATAAGCCAATCTTTAGCATTTTATTATAGCAGCGCAATGGCAATTGGGATAATTCTTGTCATATTGATTATTATTTATCAGGTAACATTTTTGTTCCTTAATTTTCAAATTTGGAATGTTTTATATCCAATCTTATATGCTGTTTATGATTAATCTTTTTGTTAGTCGAGTAGCCAGCCATACCTTCAGTTTCAATTCTTCCTCCCAAGAAAAATATTCTTGTGCGTTGTTTGTAGATCTAATGCATATTTATGCTTTTGTTTGTTCATCTTGGATGGTCTCGGTGGTATTTTCACATGACTAAAACTTTTCTGCCTACACAAGAAAGTTGGATTCCAATCTCCCCCATGGAACTGTTGGAGATTACACATTGACTAGTGATATGGTTAGAATAGTGTATACAAGTGGAGGACAACCTTGATCTTTTAAACCGGTTTTTTAGAGATGAGTTAGGCACTATGGTTTCAGATCCTAACCTAGTGTGTGTTGTTGGGTTTATCAAGTCACATGTTATCTATTATTGCACCATAGATGTCTATTGATGCAAACTTCACATCTCAGATGTACAATCCTCTTTGTGAGAGTGTATTGGAGATCGCATATTGACTAGTGATATGGCTAAAATAGAGCATATAAGTGAGGGACAACCCTTACCTTTTGTGGTAGCTTTTGGGGTTAAGTTAGACTCCTACCCAAATTCTAAGAGGAACAATTTTGTGGGAGCCAAGGGTAAAAAAGCACCTGGGAGTGTTTTTTAATTACTTAGGAAACTAACATTCTCAATTTAATATTCCTAGGAAACTAAACTCCCCCCTCCCCCCCCCGTCAATGATGAAGGTAGATTGGGAGGAATATTTTGTTGAGTATCAAGTAAAAGGAAAGAGTAGAACAACAAATGAGGTTTATACCTATCTAAATTCAAAAGTATAATATGGTTGCTGGATTTTGATGTCTCACTTTGAAAGTAATTTTTGTATTAGATATCTATAGAAAATTTCTTGTTGACATTAACATGGAATTTGCGTCTTATAATTGACAGGGAATGAAACTTCTTCCAACCGGTCGCAAGAGTTCCCTTGCTATATTTTTATATTCAACTGCTGTAAGTTCCACCCCATTGCACTTCTGTTAATAATGTAGATCATATAATTCATATTTTCAACCATATTTTAAATCAGGTTGGTTTTGGGACTTTTCTCCTCCGTTACATTCCTGGCCTAGTTCGTTCTCTACTCACGGAGTTAGGAATTGATGAAGACATGTATAATCCTGTATGTAAGTCACGTATAAGTTTTCCACTAATTTGCTTAGACGTCAGGCTTAATTATGGTTGTGTTGGTTGGGCTTAATTATTTTGTTGTAAATTTGACTGATTAGCTACCAAATAGTGCATGGCCTGAAAAAAAGGTCCATAAAAAACAACCATGCAGGGATTTCAGTTTCTGCATTTTTATAGTTCATTGCAAAACTTAGTTGTTGAAAACTGAAAACTTAGTTGCGTTTGGGATGGATTTCAGTTTTAAGCTTTGAAATTTTGAAAACTAAACCCAGTTTCAGTTGAGTTTCAATTTTTTTTTAAATTTTTAAAAAGTTGTTGCAAATGAAAAATGGTAAAATGATTCAAGCTACTACCAGGGCACCGGACTATAAACACTGACCCATGAAAGCTTTTGCTTCCAAATTTCAATTTTCAGGTTTGATAGCTAATCTTCAAATCCCATGCAAAGCATGGGAGACTAGCTAGTTAGTCTTCAAATACTAAGGAAAGCAAAAAATATCAAACACTTGAACTTAATCTCAAGTATATAGCCTAAGTTACTTTAATAAAATTGCCTCTGCCAAGGGAGAACCATTGATTGCTCCTTTGGGTTTGGTTTGTGAGTGCACACAGTACCCAACGCACCAAGCCATTCTACAATATTACTTTTTAATTGTATGCTAGTTAGGGTTTTCCAACCTTTACTTAAAAAAAGTTGGTGGTAAATTTGTGTTTTTAAATTTGATAATGTTAACAGATTGATAAGTGTACCAATTTTATCACAAGTAGTAAAGATTAAAATGGAAGTCCAAGTGTCGAATCCACATGGACTTTGGTTGTAATTAAGTGATGCAAACCCAATTATTAAGTAATGAGAAGAAAGAGAAGAAAAAAGAGATAAAGAATTATAAGTGTGAAATTTAGGGTAAGGCAGAAAAAAATAACAAGAAAAATAAACAACAATTTTAATGCAAAACATGAAATCAAAATGTTATGATGTTGGGGCCTAACATGCTAAAACTACTTATAATGTATTGTAGTAAATTTTCTCTAATCAGTGAAATTCCTGTTTTCATCCGCATCTACTAAATTATCCTATCTTTGATTTTCCGCACGAAGGGTCTAGTTTATTTATCTTTTTCCCTCAAATTTCTTTGTAGAGATAAAATAACAAACTGCATTAAGATAAGAGATGCAGAAATTCTTGAACAAAATAAATGTCAATCTATTTCTAGGAATGAATTTATTCAGATATCCTTTCCTAGTTCTTTGGAAAATAATCATTTTTCAATGTATTATCCTTTAAAACATTATATGGGTGATCAGATCATAATAACAGAAAAGCACGGAGAAGAATAATAGAAATAAAATTGCATTAACTAGATAATAGGAAATAATTACATTACAAGCCTTCAGGCTCCCAACAAAAAGGGTTTAGTCTCTTATAATCATGAGAGACTTTACACTTTAGGGGTTAATGGAAGAAAGGACTGGATGACTAATAACAAGAAAATGGGAAATGGCTAAAAGAGAGAGGGGTTTCCCCTAAGGAATAGGCCCAGACTTTGGATAGCTCTGAGGCTCTGTGTGTTTTTTCTTCTGCTTCCTCCTTTTTATATAGGCTCCAGGTAGCTTAATTTTCATGCTGACTTCGTGCTTAGCGCGCATTTGGGCTTCGCTGTGGGCTTTCTTTGCGCTAAGCTTGCAGCGCGTGCTAAGTGAGCTGTCCAATTCTTCCAACTTTTCTTCAAGGCCTTTTCTTTTAGTTTTTGCATCAATTTTTCCTCTAAAGCACTTGAAATCTTCTTTTTTTGAATTATGCTAATAAAAAATTGCGAAGATGTTAATTTCTTCATTATTTCCTTAAAAACAATAATAAAGTAAAGAAATTACACCATTTATTAGTCAAAATTGACTATCAAATTAGCTTAGATTTTGCAGTTATCAGATACCCTCTGCAAGCCATTATGCAAACTTTGTGTTTTTAAATTTTAGTTACCCAATGCACCAAGCCATTCTGCAAACTTTGTGTTTTTAAATTTTAGATAGCCCCTGTCACAATTTCTGTCATGAGTCTCAAGACACTTTGGATAGTGGATACAATGATTATGAGGGGATAAATATATTATTGTCTGCAATATAAGTTGGGTCTGTCTTGAATAAAAAAGATTAGATGGTTAAAATGGACTTTAACTTAGGGATATTCAGCTATCAAACAGCTTCAACTTTAGAGTTGATCCCATTGTACATAATGAACATTTTTCTTTCTTGCAATTATCCATTAAATTGTCATTGCTTTTCTGGTTACTACTGTATTCATTGCTTATTGCTCATTAGTCATTATTTTTACCTTTTCATATCTATCTTATCTAGTTATGTTTTTCCTGTGTACAAATATGTTAGAGGATCTTTGAACGCTTAACTTTTGCAATGTCAACTGCAGTTGGCAATATTTCTGCTGACTTTTGTTGCAATAGCTGGAGCCTGGTTGGGGTTCTGGGTGGTCCACAAGCTTGTCTTGACTGAAGATGGATCAGTGGACATAAGCACTGCTCAATTTGTTGCATGGGCTGTAAGGATTTTGGCTGCAGTTATGATTCTTCAGGTTTTTTTTTATTAATTTCCACCTTGTTTCTGTTATGTTGTTGATGCTTAAGATAAGCGCATGATTGTAAATTTGATAAGATGTTGTTTCCAGAGTTCTATGGATCCTCTGTTGGGAACATTGGCATTATTATGTGGATCATTTGTCTCCTTATTGAAGAAAATGCATAGGTTGAGATTCCTTCGTCATTTACGCAGGTTGGTCCACTTCCTTGAATTTTGGACCTTATTAATTTTCAACAATAAAAATTTTCTTTTCATTTTTTTTAATTAAGTAGAAGAACGAAGGTTTTCTTTTTCCCTGCAGAGGGGGGGAGGGGGATTTTCTTGTGTTTTTTAAAAAGGGATAATTATATATACTCTATATCACATGCACCCCCACTATTTTTAAATCTTACGTTACCCTTATTTTAAACCTGATATGACACAAGTGTCCCTTCAGCTAACATCAATTAGAAATTACAGATCCATTTTTATTTTACCATTGTACCCATTTCTTCCTCTGCATTATCTTCTTCATGTTCCAAAATCGAATAGGGAAGGAAGAGATTGAGAAGCTTGAAGGATTGTAGATAAATTCTGTGCAAAAGAATACATTTCACCACAACCCTTCTTGTCAAAGCATTTTACCTTCAGACTCCATTTGTGACTCCTGTAGCTGAAACATGTTTGCAATATAAATTTTTAGAATGAGAAAGGTCTAATAGAGTAGAAATAAGGCAGACAATATACTGTGACAGAAGATAGAAAGAGAGAAGAATGAGGGTCACATGTACTGTGATAGAAGAGAAATATAGAATAATGAGGAAAGGACGAAAGGTTTGGAAAATAATGAAAGAAGAACGAGATGGTGTCACCTGAGGCATATGTGCTGTGACAAACAGGTTTAGGGCTTTACTTTTAGGACAAATGTCAGATTCTGAGTTTTTAATTTAACAGATGCATAACATGAACATCTACTGTGAGGGAGGTCTATATTTGTAGATTGTTTTGGGGGTTTACACTTTTTGATCGTGATAGTTGCCTCTTATAACTATTAGTCCTACAATAATCTCCTTTGAGTTTTGGTTTGTATTTATTGTGGAAAACTTTTGCAGGCGTTTGTTTAAATCTCCCAAGAAAAACAGGAGGAGATCCCAGGTTCCTGATTCATCTCCTTTTGATGATTCTCGTGATGAACTTATGTACAAGATGCAAAGTAAAGAGGACTCTCCACTTTTTCGGCCACAACTGAGAGGCCCTACCTTGTCCCCTTGCAAATCTCCTGTGACAGGTTTGCTCCCTCTTATATCCTTTTACTGTGGAGGTGTCAACGTCTTTTACTCTTTTTTCTCCTAATTGATGAGTGTAGAAAAGGAAAGCATTCGGATAAGTGGTGCTTAACACGCTAAACTGGTACATTATCAGGTTTCACTAGGACACCACCAAAATCACAGGAGGCATTATACCCGTCCATCATACACAACACACCGGAGAGAAAAAGATATTCAGCTGCAGAATGGGATGCATTCACAAAGAAGTCCACTGAAACAGCTTTGGAAGAACTTGTTGCATCCCCTGATTTTGGTAAATGGCTGTCGACCAATGCTGATAGGATAAGTGTAACCCCCAACTCTAGAACTGATCAGCAGCGTGGGTGGATGTTGTGGTCTTGAAGCACACCTTAACTTTCTTTGCAAATTCATGACTGCTTGATCGAAGTAGGTGAGAAAATCCCATAGGGTTCTTGCCAGTTGGCCTAAAGAAGGTTCAAACAGAAGTGCAATGTAGATTAGAGAATTTTTGTGATAAGTAATGTTTTCTAGGGTGTACTGTAGATATTCATTCCCTGCGCCGGTGGTTCTCACTTCTCAGTTCTTGTCCACCGGGAAGGATCGGGGATTTAATTTGTATCCAAGCATCCAACGCTGACAAGAGGTGGTTTAACCGGTCCATGTCCATGTAGTCTTAATTTTTAAATCAATAAGATGTTGAAATCTCTATAAGAGTATAGTTGGATGGAGAAATTAAAGCAGGTAAAGTATTTTAATAGAGATATTAAAATGTTTTCTTATAAAATAATCTGTTTAGATAGGATATTTTAGAAATAATTAAAATGTTGTCATTTTTGTAAAGTATTTTAATATACTAATTTGTTATAATTTCAAATTCTCACAAAAAATAAAGGAATTAAAATTCTTCACTTGACCACTCTTACGCACACGCTAGCACTCTCTCTCCCTCCCTCTCATCCACTCTCACGTCGATAGCCACGTGGGTATATGCTTCTTTGGTGGGGCCTCACCCATATGATCAAAGCTTGGGATGATGCGGCATCGTTCTTGAACAACTGAAAAATTAGAAATCAATTGGGCGAATGGAATTTTGTCGGGAGCGGATTTGACAAAGTTTATGATCTCTCTGATGTTGTTGACGTCAGCGAAGGCTCGCGGTGCTTCTAAGTCTTCCATGTCGTGAATTGTGTCGAAGACGGTGCACTACGTGCGGTCGACACGGTTGGCGTGGAACTCGGCGGTTCGACCCAGGTCGAGGAGGTAGTGGACGACGACGTCAGCGAAGGCGTTGAGAGCCAAGGCGGTGGCGCCATGGAACCTCGCAGCGTCGCAGAGCTGTGCCACGGCGAGGTGGGCGGCGGCGCGGTCGAAGTTGTCGGGTGCAGCTCTTGCCCCGTCATTGGTCATGAGTTGTTGGGAGGGGAAATTAGGGTTTCTGTAGGCGACATTGTTTGGAGTCTATTGGGGATTAAGTGTTTCGAGGACTGCAATTGAAGGGAGAAAATTGAAAGGAAACCTAGGTGATTGCTGGAAGTGGAAGGAGGATGGGTGGTTGTTGGAAGTGGAAAATTTTAAAAATGAAGAAATTCAATTTCTTTATCCAAATATAAAATTTTGAAAATGAAGAAATTTAATTTTTTTATCCAAATACAAAATTTTAAAAATAAAGGAATTTAAATTAAAATATTTGAAATTCTTAAAATTTAAAATTTTTTTAGAATTTTTAATTTCTCCATCCAAACATACTTTTGGATAAAGAATTTTAATTAAGTAATTTATCAGAGAATTTAAATTTCTTTAATCTAAAATTTATTGTTTGGATGTTATTTTATGAAGAATTTAAATTTTTGAAATTTTAAAACAGAATTTTAAACAATTAAAAATATGTAATTTTAATTTTTTTCTAAGAGGTGAGAAATTGATTTTTTCTTCTTGATAGAAGAACCTTCCAAAAAGTTTGTGTATTTCCTTTATAACCTTTATTTTCTCTTCCACTTGAAAGTTTTCAAAATTTCGTTCTCGAACTCTCAATTCTTTCCTCATGCCGATGATCTTCTTCTTCAAGAAATACCGTCTTTGATGATCCTCTTTTTCGAGGAACATCGTTTGAGTTCGCGAAGTGTCGATCGGGTGCGGGCATAGGGGGACATGTAGGACTGCACTCATAGCAATCATTGCTGTCTATCACGCGATGTAGGTATTCATCAGCACGGAGGGCCTGAGCCATGTCTTGCGCCGATGACTAAATGATTGGATATGGTAGTGTACGTCGTCGTGTCCTCTCCCCATGTGACTCTCCATGTCACATCAATGTTTTTTTCTTTTGAAGCACACCAATCATATCTTTTCTTATCTTTGCATTCATTTTTTTTCACCCTCACAATTTTAATTTTTTTTATCTTAACATAAAATTTTGAAAATAAAAGAATTTCAATTGAAGTATTTGAAATTCTTAGAATTTAAAATTTCTCATAATTTTAAATTTTCTCATCCAAACACACTCTAAGATATTTTGTTTATTAAAATTTTGGTTATGTGGCTCAGAATATATAGCGTTGTTTTGGTAATGTACTCTTCTTTTTTTTTGTACACATGCATTTTTGCTTTTTAACATAATTTCTTAGGCCAGTTGGTTCAATCTGGCACTGTCAAATTTTACATTTCATAGCCCTTCAGG
Source organism: Glycine max (assembly GCF_000004515.6). Classification (NCBI taxonomy): domain Eukaryota; kingdom Viridiplantae; phylum Streptophyta; class Magnoliopsida; order Fabales; family Fabaceae; genus Glycine; species Glycine max. The sequence continues at coordinate 3,517,442 of NC_038247.2, forward strand.
TTTTGATGAATATCATTACACAATTTTATTTGATCCCATAATATTGTTTGGGTAATATATGTAGAGATCTCTTTACTAGAAACGCTTCCTTAATATACCTATTATTTATTTGTATCTCTTTTCAATACACTTATCATATTCAATGCCAGTTATTTATTTGTATCTCTTTTCAATACACTTATCATATTCAATGCCAGTTATTTGTTTTTATCTCTTAAACAATAATTTATTCAATACAGTTTTGTTACAACTTTAAATCCACACCTGTAGTTCTAGAATAGAATCTAGAGAGCATAATTATCTCCGTCATGTCTCTTTGTGGAACTAGGGAGGGCGTGTACTAATTTTTTGGCAGTTAGTTATTTGTTATTTGAATCTAAGGAAAGGGACAGTGACATCTAATTGTCCAATGTTAGGTTATGTTAAAATCGCATGAGATCGTAATTTTAAATAAAATACTTAACCGGTTGTAGGTAAATTTCATAATTAAATTAACAGACAGGCAATTTATATCAATCCAAACTCACATGAATTAATCAGTTTGTTATTAGACCAAGGACCTTTAATATTTAAAAAATATATATTTTTTTAATCCGGAAAAATTAAACACGATATTCAACTGATAATGACTTTGGTTATATTTGTAACTGCATTAACATTTAATGCATATTGTTTTAAAAAATAATCATCTATTTTTGTTGTTATCTAAAGAAAACTTTTAAGAAAAAAAATTCACCAAAGTAATTCAAACACCAACCTTGCTATTAATCATTATGTTCTTTCATATCTGCCCCAACGCTTGAAATGTCATGAGGCATAGCAGTATCTCATCTTAAGTGGTCATCGTAAGTTTAGGAAAGTTGAGTCGTTTTTTTTTTTTTTTTTTGAAAAATGTTGGTTGTACTCAATTTTTGTATTATAATTTATAAAAAATAGTATCAGATAAGACAAATAATGTAACGGAAAAAATATTTAAAATAATATTATGAAAATATTTTATACATACAACATAACTCTCTATTTTGTTTGATTCTTATACATAATTACAATATCTTATTTCTTAGCTTTTAAATTTACTTTGAGCTTATTAAAATTAGAATATAAATAAAAAGTAGTGGCAAAGTTGTAAGTGCATATTCATCATTTTTACACCTTAAGGGGATCTTCCTTAATTCTATTTTGTATAAAACTGTTACAGAAAATGTAAAAAGTAATAAAAAATAAAGATGTGTAAGATAATTAGTAGGATTTAGTTAAGAAATTTTTTGAATTATTAAATTGAAATAAAGAAATTAGTTGAACGTTTAAAATAATAAAATTCACGACATTATATAAAATATATTTTATTAACTCGGGCACGGGGCACCTACTACTGTACCTAGTGTTAAAAACCGAAAAGTCAGTGTCAGATATCCAGTATTGTGATGTTGAAGCACACAGAAAACAAATAGCTTAGACTCAATGTGATAACAAACACTCACCAACCTCCTGAGTAAGGTGCGTCCCTTCTAGATTTTATTCTTGAATGATTTTTATATATAAAAAAAAAAAAACTTGTGTTATTATTTTTTTAAACACAGTCTCACTTAATCACTTAAGATGCTTAGATCAATTTATAAAATTAACCTTTATTAATAGATACTTTTTTATACACACAAATTTACTAATTGAACCTTGAATTTAAAGAATGTTATCGGCTAACCATACAAACTTGTGTAGTGTGTGATGATTTTGTAATTCATCTTGCTTTTTAGTCTTTTATTTTAATATATACTTATTAACAATTTTGGGTTATTTGTTTTTAACTCCCGACTTCTTTTCTAGCTTCTCGTTTTAATTTAACGTTTACTAAAAGCTTATCCACAGAAATACTCTTCTTAGTTCTTAGGTTACAAATGTTTCACTTTTTTGAAGTAACCTTTTCAAGGAACAGCTTTCCTACAAAATCAAATTCTCAATCATTCACGAACGACCGCTGGTCCTTGAAAATTGAGGTTGCATTCAAACGTTACAATAACAGATTCTGCATAATCCAGAATATAATTTTAATATCACCATATGCAACTCCTTTACACACTTTAAAATTAAGATAAATTATAAATACAATCTTCGTATTCAATACTGTTTTTTATCTAGTCTTTTCATACAAAATATATTTGAATTTCTACATTAACTTTTTCTTCTTTTTATTGAAGTTAAATGATATACTAACTTGTGATTAAGTGAAATTGTCCTTGGATCCTTTAAGTAAGGTTTAAGTTTCAGTATTAAAAATATTATATATATATATATATATATATATATATATATATATATATATATATATATATATATATAATTAGAATAGAGAAATTTCACTAAAATAATATATTTAGGGTTTTTTTTTATAAAAATTAGTCATTAAGAAAGTTTGTGGATAATTTATATCAATAAGATGGTTATGAAAAAAGTTACAATGATATATTTTTCATTTTAAGACTAAAATAAAATAAATAAAGAAAAAAATGATTATACATTAATAGTATAAATTTATTTTATATAATTATTTAATCACAATTCATCATTTAAAATAAATTTATTAATTTTTAAAATAATTATCTTAAAATAATTTAAATGATAATTTATAATTAAATAACATATAAAATTATTTTACATTATTAATCTATAAACATTAAACTCATAAATAAAACATGTCATGTAAAAATTAAAATAAAAAACTTGTTGTGTTGAAACTAAAATGAAGAGCAAAACATTTTCACATAAAAATTAAAATAATAAATAATGTGAAATATACTGATAAATCAATTTGTTACTATCATTTTCATATAGTGATTAAAGTGTACATTTTTTTATATAGGAATTAAAATGAAAAATGAAAACCAAAAAATTATCCACTGGCAGTAACCTGTAAGTTTCATTCCTGTCATGTCATGGATGCTTTAATTTGTTTAAATAACGGCTATTGTTAAAGGATAATTGAATGATTGATGGTCCCTGACACGGAAGATACACGGGAGACGAATTTGATCCTCTGCAGTTTTTAGAGGAACTGCATCAGTTTTATCCATTCAAATTTATTTTACTATATAATAAACTAATATTTAAAATTAAATTTCACTACGTATAATTTGTATCCTTAGGATTATAATACACACTGTGCTCAAAAGAAACTGTAGACGATCGGATCCTACTACGGGAGACTTTTGCAAGTTCCCCTAAATAAACACAGTCTGATGTACACATGCTTCACTAAACTTCAACTTCCTAAGCACAAAATAGTTTTTTTTAAATTCTCATTTAGGTATGATTCAAAAGATCAAGTATACATGTATAAAGATAAAATAAAGGTAACGTGTTACTTCAAGAACTCTAGTTTTTTTATTTTATTTTTATTCTTGATATTTTTTAGAATAAATTATAATTATTTTTTTATTTTATATTACTATAATAGTTATTTTTATCAAATATTTCTAATTTAATAATTAATTTTTAAGTTTCAGTTAATTTCTTAGTTAATTTTTTTATAACCATATATTTATTTTCATAATAAATTTATAATTTGGAAAGGTCAGTGAAGAGAGACTAAAAATTTAATATTGACGAGAGAGGAGAGAAGATATAAAAAGAGAAAATATTGTTTAAAAATTCAATGCTTATTAGGAATGAGAGAGAAAAGAAAAATAATTTTATTTTAATATCCTTACATTAAACTTACTAAAACAGAATAATCCATTGATTTTGTTTTCTTCAAAATTTATAATGTTGGATGCTGATATACTTGTACTAACAAAAAAAAATGCGAGTGCATTAGCATGTCTTAAAATATGTATTTATTACAAATATTAATTATAATATAGATTATATATTCAAAAGTACCAATTAAAAAATCTAGTTAATAATTTAATTGTGAATTTCTGATTGGGTAATATTTTGTTGTCTGAGTCTCCATCCAATACTAGGGTCTGGCCGCGTATTTGACCATTGGAGGTGTCCTTATTTACTCTGTTAAAATATGCATCTCCATTTTGTTGAAGGAAGCAGAAGCACATGGCAGTGATATGTCCGCCAAGCCAGGGACAAACTTGGCTTCCCCATGGCCCCAATTCTAATTACCACTTCTTCTCAAGAGGAGGAGTTGGAAGGCGCAGTCGTTCTTATTGTACTTTCAGCTCACCAAAGACCAAAACGAATGCGTTTACGGTCAGAGGCTGCGGCCAGGACTCGGTGGAAGACCATCACTTTGTGAAGGCTCTGAGGGAATCCCAACCTTACATTTCCGTTCATAGGGGCAGACTATTCGTTCTGCTCATATCTGCTCAACTTGTTGCCGGTCCTTACTTCAATCCCATTCTCAAGGTTAATTACCACTTACCCACCTCTCTCTCTCTCTCTCTCTCTATAAGCTTTTCTTTTACAGAAGCTAATCAAATCTTAAAAATAACAATTACATGCACAATGCCAGATCACGCTCAAAACTAACAAATTTCTTAACGATATTTACAAACTATTACAAATTCTTATCTCTGGATGTTAGATTGTGATCGGGTGTCTATCAAATATTTTTTAATTAAATATTAACACCTTTTAACGGACTTAATTTAGAGTAAGAGATGAGTATTTATACTAGAACTTTATTTCCCTTGTCATATTCAAGCTGGTGGCAGAATTAGTTCCTTCTGTATGTATACTCAGCATGCGGAGCTCGATCATGCATGTCCGACCAAAAAAGTAGCCGGAATCCTGAGCATTGAGGCAATGAGACCTGTTTGACTTGAAGTAAAAACAAAACACTAGCTTTCAAATTTGAAATTATTGGCTTCATTGCTTTATAAAGGAGTTTTTTGAGAAAAAAGAAAGATATTGCTGTTGCTGGTAAAGAAAATAAAATTACTTGAACTTTTATAAATAAAAAGTGAAACTACACTTGGCTTTATTCACCGGAGATTTTTGCTACGGAGATGATAATCAGTAACTATTTTTTTGAGGTAGGAACCACGTGTCACCACTCTTGGCTTCACAGGTTCAAGTAACGTGTCTTTTCGAGGACTTGCGAGTTGCGAGTAGTAGCCAAACAAAATGAGAATAAGGTGTAAATAAGAATCTTGATGAATAACAAGGTGAAAGAATAACGAATAATCGTCGGATCAGGGTTCTCTACAGGTGCACAAAATCTAGACCATAAAAAATATTCTTTTTCATATAAAGAATATATATATTAAACTACATGCATCCGTTGGATGAAACTGCTTCACTAAACAGCTTCCATAAAAAATATCAAAAAATAAATTAAAGAAAAATAATTGAATTTTTTTTTAGAATAAATACTCAACTCAGGGTATATGAAAATGTGAGTTAGTGATACATTAATATTAATACTTGAAAAATTAAAATTTAATATTTAAATTTTAAATGTATAAAATGTATTTTAGATTTTTTTAGTTTAATGTTTATATATTTAGAATATAAAAATATTTTATATTCTTATTTAATCACATATTATCATTGGATTATTTTAAAAATTAATAAGTTTATCATGATAGATTGTGATTGAATGGTTGTTTAATTTTCTTTTAAATTAGGCATAATTTTTTAAAATATGTTTTTATTAAATGAAATGAAAATATCTATTAAAGAAAAATAATTTAGTCGAATATGGTTATTAATTAGGCATAGTTTCTTATCAGACGAACCAATACTAGAAAGGTGCCTACATTTAATAGCCCATTACGACTCGATTACTTGTAATTTGTAAGAAAACAAATATTTATTAATAGGTGTAAATAAATGACAATAAAAAATATATGAATAATAACTAAATATATTCAAAATGCACCAATTTGTAAATAAATGACAATAAACTCTTGATACTTCTTATTAGTCTATTACAAAACCTTATAATGTTGGAGTTGAATCAATCTTGTTACTGAAAATTCAATAGAATTATAGATTTTTTTTATATATGAGGAGATGGAAAATGCAAAAGAGAAGATAAAATGTAACTTTAATAATACCAAGAAAAGGTATAATTTCTGAACTTTCTCATATTTAAAATTTACTTGTGTATTATTTTAAGTTTAAACTATTTATAATATAACATATTTGACATCTATTTTGATCTAGATAATTTAATTTTCGTGAAAACTAATGATGATGCACAATCTAAGAAAAATCTTGATGATGATAGAAATGATGATAAAAGTGATGATATTTATGGAGATGATCCTATTAGAGTATTGAACATACTTCTTTAAAGATATTTATGTTTTTTTTAATTATTTAAATGCTTTAATTTTAAACACTTATCCATGATTGTTATCAAATTCTAGAGTCAACTTATAAACTCTTACTAATTTATACGAATTCATCCCGTCAAAAACAAATTTGCTACCAAGTCAACTTAGAAATAAATTCTTAAACTAGTATACTCTAAAGTTTGACAATCACTCTTGATTTTTTTTTTTAAGACGCACGCACAAGTGATTTTCGACCTTACTTATATTTATATTTCTATTTTTAGAACATAATATAAAAATAAAAAAGTACACAGTAGATATAAAATAATGGAATGCCACTACCAGGGTTTGAATTTCATAGTCGTAACTAGTAAAACATAGGAATAGACAAAAGTTTCCCCAAACGGCCATGATTTCTGGGTGTGGCGGCTAAAGTTTGTGAGTGATCTCTGCCACCAAGCCCGCACTGTGTCTGTGTTGGATCTTCAACTTGAATGGCACGTTCCTTATGCCTATCCCTTCCAAATACTTCCGGAACCTTGTCTGATTTCAACAAACTATACTCTTCCTCTCATTCTCACCATTTACCAAAACCGAACCTGCAATTTAACTCTAGCTGGGGCCCAGAGGTGCGGCCCGTGACGGCGGCCCATTTGGGTAACCGAAAGAAGCTTAATGCGTTGAGCGAAGATGGAGAGAGCAGCTACCATGGGTCGATGGAGGATAAGCAATTCGTGCGTTCGTTTCGCGAGGCCTGGCCTTACTTGTGGGCCTATCGTGGTAGCACCTTTGTTGTCATTATTTCCGGTGAAATTGTTTCTGGCCCTTTCTTGGATGTCATTCTCAAGGCACGTCCTTCAGAATAGCATCATTGTTTCCTCTTATCATTATCATTATCATTATCTTTGATAGTACATTACTTAGCTATGGTTATGTAGTATAGTATGCATTAAAACGTGTTTTCTAATTCTGTCGAGTGCAGGATATAGCTTTCCTTAATCACCTAGGAATCCGCTTTGTTCTTGTTCCGGGGACACATGTGCAGATAGACAAGCTTCTGAATGAGAGAGGTTCGTCACAAACTCACAGTGTTTTGCTTACTTAATTTTCTTCCACCACTGAAGACTATGTATGTTTTTCATTCAAAAAGTAAAATTGAACAAGCAGCCATGCACAATTAGTGTTAATTTTTTACCTTGCAAAGTCTCATCTCTCCCTTTCCCCAAAAAAAGAGAATAAAAGGAAAATTGTTAGCTAGAGCATAGTGCCACAGTAATTGATTGACCTTGTTATTGTGTTTGTAGGGTGCCAGCCTATGTATGTTGGTAGATATAGGATAACTGATGATGAATCTCTGGAAGCTGCCATGGAAGCAGCTGGGGGCATAAGATTGATGATAGAAGCAAAACTTTCTCCTGGACCTTCCATATGCAACATTCGCCGTCATGGTGACAATAGTCGATGGCACGAAGTTGGTGTCAGTGTTGCCAGTGGTAACTTTCTTGCAGCCAAGGTTTGAATTTCATGATCGTTCATTGCTATACATTGATTAGGTCTTGTGAAATTGTCCCTCCCCTTTATGTTTTTATCACTGTGTTAGAGCATCTTGTTATTTTCATGTTTTGCAGAGAAGAGGGGTGGTCAATGGAATTGATTTTGGGTCAACTGGGGAAGTTAAAAAAGTAGACGTAACTCGCATGCGTGAGAGACTTGATGGTGGCTGTGTAGTTGTATTAACCAACTTGGGCTATTCCAGCTCTGGAGAAGTATTAAATTGCAAGTATGCTTTGTAGCTTTATTCTGATGTTTGCTCTCTACAGCTTAGTTTAACTGATTGCATGCTGTTGTCTTGATGTTTTTGTAATTTGTGATTATTCAGTGACTCAGTCTCATATTAAGTATCTGAATTCCACCTGAAAATATGTAATTTTTCTAGGTTATTTCTTAAGAATTAGATTTGTGAATAGATTTGTAAAAGCAGCCTCATGAGGATTTTGTAGAAGTAAAAGCACAAAAGTAAGTCGGTTGCTTAGGGAAAGAATAAAAGGAGTTTAATGGAAGATTTTATCATGTGAAATGTGTAGGGGCAAATACAGAGAACTTAATGGTACAGACTTTTCAGCGGAGTATGTGAATCAGAATACCACTAGTGTTACCAATGGGTTCCCCCCTACCTGTATTATACTGTGTACTACTCAGATATGATCTAATCTTCCAATAGAAAAAATAATATTAATACACAAATGGACAGCATTAACCATATGTGCATCACCTGCTTATCTTGCTTGCATGAATAGACGCATGATATTTGCTAGACTTGAATAATGAATATGGTGCCCTTTCTCCCAAATGATAAGTCTGACAAATGCTTGGATCCTGGATATTGATGAGTTATATTTTTTTTCTCCAGCACCTATGAAGTTGCCACTGCTTGTGCCTTGGCTATAGGGGCAGACAAGCTAATATGCATAATAGATGGTCCAATACTTGATGAGAGTGGACACCTAATTCGTTTCTTGCCTCTTCAAGAAGCAGACATGCTAATTCGTAAACGGGCTAAGCAAAGTGATGCAGCTGCTAACTATGTGAAAGCTGTTGACGAAGAAGGTTTCAACTCTCTTGAGTGTAACAATTTTAATGGAACAGTCAAATCACCACCTATTGGATGTTTTACAGAATGGCATAATGCAACCTTCCATAATGGTGTTGGTTTTGAGAATGGAAATGGCTTAGGGTCCGGTGAGCAAGGTTTTGCTATTGGAGGTCAAGAGCGGCTAAGTCGAATGAATGGCTACCTGTCAGAATTGGCCGCTGCAGCTTTCGTTTGCAGAGTGAGTCCATGTTTTACCTTTATTTTTCATGACAAGTGCTTTAGTTGTGCTTATTTTAAGTCTATATTGGTATATGAGCAATTGAGAAAACAAAAGCATTTTTCAAATCATGTCCAGACCAGGAGTATACATATGGTGTACATTTGTTTTTGCTACTATAATGTATAGGGAAGGAAAAAACTTGAGGGCGAGCCCTGGTGCAGCGGTAAAGTTGTGCCTTGGTGACCTGTTGGTCATGGGTTCGAATCCGGAAACAGTCTCTTTGCATATGCAAGGGTAAGGCTGCGTACAACATCCCTCCTCCATACCTTCGCATAGCGAAGAGCCTCTGGGCAATGGGGTACGAAGTTTTAATGTATAGGGAAGGAACTTAGAGCTTTGACTCTCTTAAAATATTGTTACTGTAAAGTGGTTGATCTGGAGTGACATTCAATTTTTTTTGAGAAGTTGCTGGTTGAAACCTTGAAATAGTGAATATGCTTGAAAGTTTCATTTGATGCATGTTTAAGTATGTTGCTAATACTACCAATTGCCATTTTGTCAGGGTGGTGTTCAAAGAGTTCACTTGCTGGATGGAACTATTAGTGGAGTTTTGTTGTTGGAATTGTTTAAAAGAGATGGGATGGGAACAATGGTGGCTAGGTAAGCAACCTTTGCAGAATCCTCTGGATTAAACTTTTTTATGATTGTGAATTCTGTGCAAGGGTTCATAACTATTGGTAAGAGAAATAGGTGTTAAGGTATGGTGCTATGACACTGTCCAACTATTTTACTATAGTTCAGTGGGCATCCTAGTGGATTTCCTGCTGGTGCCACCATACAGGTCTCATATGTGAGATTCATATTTATTTGTAACTCCTTGTGGTTAGCTCATAGCTAATACATGGCTGTTTGTTGAGATTCTGATTGCAGAAGGCTTAAAATATGTGGGTTGGATCTGAACTCCATCTCTTAGCATTCTCCCTTTTTCCCTTTTATGAAACCATTGGTTACAAAATGATGGAAGGATTAGTTGAAATAACTATGTTAGTGTCAAACACGTTATAAATAGTTGCAACTTGATATATTTCTAAGTACACATATTGTACCACTACAAAATTCAATTAATACTAAAGTCTGATATTCATGGGCTTCCTACACATCTATCTGCATCATATTGTTCATGATGGTATTATACTCAATGAATTTTTTCCCTTTTCCATTTATTTCATTTTCTTATCTTTCAATGAAATTTTTGCAGTGACCTTTACGAAGGCACTCGGACAGCAGAGGTAAAAGATATTTCTGGAATAAAACAACTTATTCATCCTTTGGAGGCATCTGGCATATTGGTTAAGCGGACTGATGAAGAGGTTTGCTTAGCTATATCTTTTCATGCGTTGTAGATTCTGTGGCTTACCGTGGTAATTTATCAAGATATTTATCATATTTTAACCATTCTCTGTTTATAGCTGTTAAAAACATTGGATTCATTCGTTGTTGTGGAAAGAGAAGGTCACATAATTGCTTGTGCTGCCATTTTTCCTCACTTTGAGGAGAAGTGTGGAGAGGTTGCTTGTATTGCAGTATCTCCTGATTGTCGTGGCCAAGGACAGGGTGACAAATTGCTTGGTATGCTATTGCCTCTGTGGTTGGTGATTCTTGTGCTTGATGGGTAGTGAGTGACTAATAATTTGTGGAATGTCATGGGTAGTTTTCGATGTTTATGCAGACTCATTCGATGTTAAAACAACTGTAAACCTAATGAGTTGGTAGAAATGTAAAGTCCATATTATGTATGCCTAAATTATGATCAACACTTCAATCATCATTATTTTATATTAACAGTTTGGCCTAAAAATGTTAGAATAAATGTATTATTTGTAGTAATAACTATATCTAATGAACTCTTAACATGAAGATTTTTTCTAATTTAAAGTGTTAGAAAGTTTAAACATGTCTTTACGTGTCAAGTTGATGTGGTTTAGGCTTCAGCTTTTGATGTTATTGAACAGCTCTGCAGCAGTATGATTTTAAACATTGAATGCTGTTTCTCTGTAATCTTGCGTGCCCCATGTTTTCACAATATTTATTTAATTATATTATATAATATACGCAGATTATATGGAGAAGAAAGCATCATCTCTTGGATTTAATATGCTTTTCCTTCTTACAACACGTACTGCAGATTGGTAAGTAACTTCCCTAATGCATGTCATGAAAGCCTTGTCTACAATCAATGTGATTTTTAACTATTAGTTACTGCATACTCACTCATTCTTGGACACAAATTATGGTTTTAGCAATTTAATGTTTAGTATGTCTTTGCATGTTTCTTCTTCCATTTCTAAAAAACTCTTGACAAAAATTTACATTCAAGTGTAGTGGAATTGCTAAGCTGGTACTTTAATATGCATGGAATTCCTGAAAGAATTAGTTGTGAAGTGTGATGTATACAAATTATGGCCTACATTTTAGTGCTCTGTTATTTTCATGGCTGCATGTCTAAATAAAAGGATATCCAACTTTTTGACAGGTTTGTAAGGCGTGGATTTTCAGAATGTTCAATTGATTATATTCCTGAAAAGAAAAGGAGAATGATCAATCTTTCCCGCAATTCTAAGTATTATATGAAGAAGCTTCTGCCAAATATTAGTGGAATTACTGTTGGTGTAAAATCTGCTTCAAGTTAGTACCATTTTATGTTGTTTCCACCAACCAGGAGTGAAGGGTGATTGGAAGCAATATATTAGGCACTTCTATATATAATTGGCTCGTAACAGTGTGGCCTCTGGAATTATTAGTATCTCGTTCAGGTCTTCCATGTGTAAGCATTAAGTTTCTAACTTTCTACTGTTAATATATTGTGAATTACTAAGCTCATGTTATTATCTTGATGAATTACTAAGCTCATGTTAATATTTGTTGATTAGATAGAGAATGTGATTCATAGTTCATACAATTTTGATTTCCTTCTCTCTTTTTTTGACGAAACAATTGTGATTTCCTATTTGTAGGATAATTTATGAAAACAACTCATGATATTTGATTTTGAATCTCGAATTTTTTTTTATTTACCTTAAAGAGAATAATATTTTTTATTTATCTTAAAATAAAACTTTCATTTCTTTTTGCCATATTCTTTTTCCATCAATTTTTTCTCACGAAAAAAGTAATTTTTGAAAAATGTTTCTAAAAATATTAAATGTTAACTAAACGTGTTCATAGAACAAAAACGCTGAAGAGTATGAATACGAAATTTGTATCTTCTATATAAAATGTTGATGTTTTCTCTTTCTATCTTTCATTTTTTTTCTTGGATAAATCTCTCTCGCATTCATAAATCTATGAACATTACTTTGGTTATTTTGAATTTTGCCAGAAGAAATGTAATCAGATGCTTTGAAACAAATGCCTCTTAAAAAAATAAAGAATCTGAACTCTAACACATGATGATAATTTGACAAATACTTCGGTAATGAAAAAGTGGAGGAATTTTTTTTAGGTTGACTAAAAGATAATGTTTTACTCACTCTGTTTTTATATATAAGATTTAATTACCTAATTTATTAAGATTAAAAAATATTAATTTAGTTGATAGTAATAACATGAGCTTAGTAATTCATCAAGATAATGTTTTACTTTTCAACCTTCTCAAATCCTGGTTGAGTTGCAATTCTGGTAGGAGAGTAAATTACAACTTTCTTCGCAAGTATGACGACGAATTATTAATCGACCGCCGATAAGAAAAGAGGAAACATAGATTTATTCATGCATCAAAATTTATAAAGTCTCAATATTTATCTTATATTGTCACCATAGTTATCATAATTTTTTTTCATTTTCTTTTATCTTTATCTTTTCCCAAGAGTATATATATCTCTTGGGGTGAGAAAACATCATTTTTGTATTTCTGCAATCAGTTTCATACAAACCAACACCAATATGCTAATCTTGTTCGAGTTCAGCTAAAATAGACTGCGCTATTTGAGCTAAAGTTCATGTTCAAGCTTGGTTGATTTAGCCCCCGTTTGTATCTTTGTGAGAATCGTTCCCTGTGATGGTGGAAAAACGATTGATCACCTTGAACACATCTAAAATCATGAATAATTTACTCTCAACAATTGAATTTGTCTGAAAAATTGCATCACGTTCTCCAAACCAAAATACAATCAAACTCTTAATAATTACGATGAGCTTACGTAATGCACAATTAACATGTCAATAAGACAGGATTTAGATCCTTTCGTGTGGTTGAGTAACATGGCGTGATCATGTTAAAAGGAGAAAAAAATATTATTTTTTATCAAAATTAATTAGCAAGCCCTACAGGCTACAACCAACCACGTGAGTCCTTGTTTGTGAAAAATGATATATTTTTCATCCTAACATGATAATAACATATTGCGAAACAATATAAGAAGGCCCAAACTCAATATGATATAATATTTAGCTGTTTTAAAGTAAGAAATATCATTTTTAAGGATAATTAAATTAATTAGATATTTATTTATAATCTCTATCATAATTATAACTTCAATTTATTGATTTATTATCTAATTCTACCCTGTAGAGTAGACCCACCTCGGTTGTTATAGTCTTTTATTGGGTTCGGTGGATCCAGATCCAGTCCAATAGACAAGAAAAAGAAGAAGGGAAAACAACGAAATGCTCAAAAACGATTTCGAGAAAACGAAGGGACCCATTAGCAATTTAAAAAAATATTGAATTGCATGTTTTCTCAGGAAAAACAGCATTAACACAAATAAACCAGACAACATTTTTTGTCTCGTTATTCTCCGGTTCCTCGCAGGTACCACCAATTCCATATATCTGCGTGTAAATACTCCAACTTGTCCCAATTCACACATTTACCTCGCAATTCTCCGATGCGTTACACCTTTGTCCACCGATTCTTCTTTAACTTTCTTCCCTTTTTCACCCAATTCAACTAAATTTTCTGCTATCTATATTCCCAGGTTAGTTAGTGTGCACGAATCAAGTTTACGCATCGACGATTATTTTCTCTGTTACTTTTATTTACTCGGATTTTGTTAATCGTGCCCTGTACGAGTTGAAGAGTAATTACTTTTTCTTGTCATTGTGTTTGTTTAGTGAATGTAAAAATTTGTGTGTGCTTAATGAATTTTGAAACCGAAACATTAGCAGCACTGGGTTTTTGATTTGAGGTGATGCCAAAACCCTTATTGGTAAATGATGATTCTGTGGTGTTGTTAATGTTATGAGTTATAATTGATTCTCCAACTCAATTTACATGTAGATTTAGGTGTAAGTAAATTAGGTGTTATTTGGTTGTGTGATAGGAATGGGCCTAGAGAGGCCCAAATAGGCTAGAAGATTTAGATATTATTCTTTTATATTGTTTAGTTTTATTTTATATTTCCTAAAAATATTAGATTGTGTCACTTGTATGATTGGTATTCTTTGTAAAATCCTATTTAATAGGGTATGCACTGTGTAAGGAATTATTAATGAAGAATATCATTGAGATGCATGGGTCAGCCCTCTATCAGTGTGACTCTTTGTTGTGTGTGTGTGTATATTTTCAGTGCCACGTTGATTTTCAAGGCTTGATCTAATTGTATTGGCATTGAAACAATATCACTGCATCATTTTTCTCCTTTTGTAGATGCTTCTGATAACACATTTGGCCAGATAAATAACATCAAATAGTGGTTTCTGGGCTATCTGGAGTTGTTTTCTTTTCAAATGTTGGATGTCTAAGAGATGATTGAAGTTAATTGGGAATTGAGGTTAATGTTTGGTGATCTAGATTTTGGGTTTGAGCTTTTTAAAAAAAATTAAGAATAAAATGTGTTTAAACTCCTCTTGTTATTTTTATTTTTACTTTTAATTTTTCATTCTCATGCTTGTAGATAAGTAAAGTCAGATTTTTCTTGGTGAACGGACATGCAGAAGTAGTCTGCACTCAACTTCCAAGCTCTCCACTAGAACAAAAGCAAAGATTATACTGTCATAAAACGTTTGCAGACTTATTTTGATGGGTGCTCCTAAGCAGAAATGGACTGCAGAGGAAGAAGCAGCGTTGAAAGCTGGAGTAGTCAAACATGGGGCTGGAAAATGGCGCACCATACTTACAGACCCAGAGTTCAGTTCTATTTTGCGCATGCGGTCAAATGTAGATCTCAAGGTAAGTCTTTTCATGGGCCTAGCATGTTACTACTACTGCACATGTCAAATGACTGTCTATTTATTGCATCATTAGAAATACGTGTAGAGTTCTTTGCTATGAGAAAATTGCCAAATTTAAGGCATACCGAGGTGTGTCTGTATATAATTATATGTGCTTCAAACTGTGAAACAGGACAAATGGAGGAACATAAATGTGACAGCAATATGGGGATCTAGGCAGAAGGCAAAGCTTGCTCTTAAAAAAAACCTACTACCATCCCCCAAAATTGACCATAACCACATGGCCTTGAGTACTGTAGTTCAGCGTGACAAAGAAGTTGCAGATCCCAAGCCTCTGGCAGTTTCTAGTGGGACATCTCCTAATTCAAAGGAAAAAACATCAAAGCTACAGAACTTCCAGTTAAATATATCTGACATTTACTCTTGAGAAAATAAATGGTCTACTCTGCTCAGTTGGTTTAATCATGTTATGGAAAAGCAAATGAAGAAACATTGTATAATTGTAGATTATACTTCCCTTGCAAGTAATTATTTCTAAGATTGCATAAAGCAATTCACTACTATACCATTGTTTTAATGAATAGATAATTAAACAAAGTTGCTCGACATTAATGCTATTTTCCATGTACCATTGGAAATCTTGTATCTTGATTCTTCATTTTTTATTGAATTTTATTTATTTAATTTCATGATGACTCTGCACCAAACATGGCAAAGATACACTGAAAATATGATTCACTATTCAGTGACCTATGTAGATATTCCAATTGCTGTTACAAATAATTGGTAAATAGTTATCTTCTGTTGTTACTTCTGAAGGCAACATCCTGTTAAATTTGTGGTAATTTTGCTGAAATGTTGAAACTGTTGTTAATTGTGACAATATGCTTTTCAATGATAGCAGCTATATGCTTGTTAATAATGACAGGTTGGATAATCTTATATTGGAGTCCATTATCAAGTTGAAGGAGCCAAGGGGTTCTGACAAGGCAGCAATTGCTGCATATATAGAGGTATTTGTACTTCAATTCCTTCACTTATGGTCATAGAATCTAAACATCTCAAGAAACAAATGATTATCAAAGTGTTGGTGCATGTAAACTTCAATGCTACAAATAATACTTAATTTCTTCTATTTTGTCCTCTTCTTTTTCTTGTTAGTTTCTCATGGGTGGATTTACATTTAGTAGACAGTAAATTGCTTTCATTTATTCCTCTGCTATCAAATAATTTCTCTTTCCATATATAATATGCTATGCATTGCTCGTCTTTTTAAATACCCTGATAAGCTTACAGTATTACTAAATGCAGCAAATACTAACAGTTTACTTTTTCTTTACGTGCTTGTCTGCACCATTGTATCAAAAGTAGTGTTGAATTTTTTTTTATCTCATCAGGATCAATACTGTTCTACACCGACCCTCAGAAAGTTACTGTCAACAAAACTGAAGCACATGGTGGCCTGTGGAAAATTAATGAAGGTAATTTTACTGTTAGTTAATTCCTTAACAAGGCACATTGTGCTTGGCTTATTGGAACTTTGTTTCCCAATAAGCAGCATTTTTATCTGCAAACCTTTGTAATGAAGCATAGTCAGTCTGGATAATTTTTAGTTCATGTATGACAGATACTTTGCTAACATCATGTTTGATGTTGTATATTGAAGGTTATTAACAAAAAGTGATTTGCATCAAGAAATTAATTAGTTATATGTTTGTACAGATGTAAATAGATATGTTCTCTTATGGCAGTTGAAGTATGCATATCTGGGCATGTTCTTAAGCAGGCATGAAAAATTTATTTGAAATTTTGAATTGATAAAATTTTCCCATCTAATAAACTAATACTACTGTTAAAGAAATACTACTATTTGGTATGCGATTAAACTCTATTTGGTCCATTGATCCTGAGTGTGACATATCTAATCTAACGAGTAATGACAGGTCAAGCACAAGTACAGGATTGCAACAAATTTAACAATATCTGAGAAAAGAAGATGCTCTTCCTTGGTACTCCTGGAAGGGAGGCCCAAAGATTCTCCAAAAGCAGAGAAGACTGGTGTCCACATCCTTTCAAAATCCGAAATTGATGCAGAGCTATCAAAAATGAAGGGTGTGACACCTCAAGAGGCGGCAGCGGCAGCTGCGAAAGCAGTTGCAGAGGCAGAAGCTGCCATTGCCGAGGCTGAGGCAGCAGCTAGGGAGGCAGATGCTGCAGAAGCTGAGGCAGAGGCTGCACGAGTGTTTGCGAAAGCAGCAATGAAGGCACTAAAATGCAAGACACTTCGTGTTTGGTAAGCTTCCTTACCAAAGTGGTTACTCTTCAATGTCTTTGCTCAATTTTCATCAGAGCTAATCTCTTTAACTTGACAATGTCTACTCTGCAGCTCTATTTCACCATTTCCTATTGCCTATCCAATTGTTCCAGAATAACATGTGACAAGATCTTCTTGTTAAATATTTTTTCTCTTTTATGACTTAGTTTCTAATTGCTAGAGATCCCAACCTTCGTCATAATATTTGCCAACCAAAACCCTGTCTCGTAAAAAGACCTCAGTTTTGTCAATTAATGTGGGTGAAAGGTTTTCTCTAAGCTTTAATTAGTGCCACATTATTCTTGTTCCTCCAGAGATTGGTTTCTGTCAGTTCTTTTAGCTAACCGTTTTATCTTTGCAAATTTGTGCAGATGGTGTTAGCTTCTGCATTGCTTACATGAGGAGTATATTTGGCTTGAGATCATAATTCTGCTGCTAGACTTCCTGCATGTATTCAATTACTGTACATAATTTAGGCTTGTAAATTTGGAATATGCAGGATTTATCCATGAAACATTTTGTCAGGAGTCATTATGAGCGTATTATTTATTATTTTTTTACCTTATTTTTAAAGAAAGACAATGAGGCGAGAGTACAAAGTATTAGTGGAAGAGTGGAATTAGTGATCGAGTGTTATGATGGAACGTGTCATAGACATCCTCTATTAGCAAATGGAAGAATACAAATTTTATTTTCCAATGGCAATGCTGAGTGTCACTTTCTCGTTATTCATATTTAGGCGAATCCTTGTTTTAAATTGTTGCTACTTTACTCGGACTATGTTGTAATTATACTGAATTCTTTTTGAGACTTGTAAAAATTAAACTTAGATAAGTGGTATTCAGATGTTTGGGGAAATAACATTTACATTTTACACTTCAATTTGGAAACGCAATTGAGGAAAAATCGAGGAACACAAAAAGGTCCAATTCTAAGATATATTTTATTTACCACATAATAAATATCCTTTAGATATTGGTGCATTATTAAAAAAAGTTTACAACCTTGAACTAGTTTAGAATTGAACGATGCACTTATGATAAGCACTACTTACTCTACAGTCAGGTATAATTATGATGTATAAAGTTAGTTAATATAAATATGCTTTTGAGCTAAACAAAATGCATAGACGTGAAGTACTTTCCATAGAAAATGTGGGGAAGCTGTTATTAAGGTTTACTGCCATTTTGCTTTCAGGATATGTTGAAATAGGTATTAGACGTATCTTTCTAATGGCCATAAAATTTGTAAGGTTTTCAAATTTTTTTAACCTAGATATCTTTTGTTCGATAGCCGAGAACTAATTTATCCATATACTGAAATTCATATTGATTTAGGAGAACAATAACAAAATACAAATTTTTTGTGTATATTTCAATTTATCCCTCGTCAAATAAAAAACAATTTCTCAAGAAATTCATATAAAACCAAAGATATACCAATTTAAAGTCATTTATAAGTGAGGAGTTTCTAAATTTCAGAAACTAATTCATACATTAAAACAATTCAAAAACTTAGTTGTTATTCTACTTTTAGTTTTTCAGCTATCATTCAACATTAAATTGACGGCTACATTAATAAAAAAATAAAAATTGAATTTCTACGATATGGAATTTTGGTGTATAGGTTTTAATATGAAATCATTTGAGTCTTTCACATGCAAAGACTTTTTTAAAAAAAAAAACAATTTACTAACCCTTACACATAAAGAAATAAAAAAAAAGTGACAGCACAAAGAAGGCAACTGAATTTGTTCATGTTTGGCAGACTCATGGAATTAGCGCAAGGTCACGCGCTAATGGATCCTGCGAAAGAATCTAATATCCAATCTAATTTACTAAGATAAAAAGATCAATTTCTCCCGAAAAATGCAGTTCAATAAATTTTTATCTAAAAAATGTCACGATATGATTTCATAAAGTAACCCTTCACATGTATGTCATCCCGTTTAACTCCCTATTGGACAAGAATGATGTGATATTATATTACAAAGCATCTGACAAAAGGGAAAAACAAATCAATCAGCAACCGAGTTAGACATGCAAATGCCTCTAGTAAATCCAGAAAATGTGTCACCCATAAATTACACTAGAGTTCAAAACAGAAAGTAGGCTCTCAGCTCTTTGATTTGGAATGCTTTACAAGCCAGTCAATAACAGAGTCGATGTTGGTCGAGTTTTTGCACGAGATCATGAAGCAGCAAACTTCCCTGTCAGTAATTGACTTCAAATCCCTGCACACCAGAAAGCACTTTTCAGTACTAAAGTAATATAAACACAGAAGAATAGACAATGGAAGGAGAAAATGTAATTCTTAAGCAGTTAGTATACTCTGTTATGGCTCCAAGACAATCAAAATAAAAGTGATAGGTCTTACATTTGGTCAGTCAATGCTTGTTTAGACAGAGCCCCCGCTTTGTCAATCTTGTTCCCCAATACCAACAGAGGGATGCCACCCAATGATGGTTTGCTCAGCAAATCATGAAGCTCACTTCTTGATATGCTAAGGTTATCTGGATCGGCAGCATCAACAACATAACTGCAGAAAAGATTCGATTATGGGAATTTGCTAAGTTTCATACATTTAACTAATGATTGCTAGCTCAAGATGTAAATGTAAAAGGAGAGAAGGCTTCAATTCAGAAAAGGGCACATGATCCAATTACACAAGTGCCACTGGATCTAAGAGGCATAGAATTCTCAGCAGCATCACAATTTTTAAAACAGTGACCAAGTCTTTTCAGAACTAGGCAGCCACAAAGCATGCAGAGCAAAAGTTTCGACTTTTTGACCTGTGGTCCGCACAACTCACCTTTGAAGGATAATCAAGTCTGCTTAAAGATTCAAGAAGCTGTAACCTACTCACTTCCTTGCTGTACAAATAATCATGATACGCAACATTTAATTACAATGCATTGCCCAAGACATATTGCTTGTAGAAGGCATTAATGAAAATTAAATTGTACAGGTAATCTCTACACCTCATCCGGGATAGACAAGATTTATAAATATATATATATATATATATATACACACACACACACCAGGGAAGAGATCTTTACTCAGTCATCTAAACAAGTGGTTTTGCATCACTGCCGTTGATAATTGACTTTGTTTGGGTTCATGGAAGAAAAAATAATAACTAAACTACTAATCAACAGTTATAATCAAACAGGACTTACTCTGGGGTAATGGAACTACTACAAAGACAAATAAAGAATTCTGCACTTTGATTAGAAAGAACAAACTTAGGGCTCTGGAAAGACCTCAAATTGATCACTAGGCAAGATTTAAAAACATGTGGACAACACGACCATTGTACACACACAAGTTGATTAACAACACAATTCTACAAATATACATATATATTTGTGTGCAGATACACATTTATCAGTTAAATCTGTATCAATATATGCATCTAAAATATACTTCTATGAGAAACACGAGCATTCAGGTGCGTAGGGAGAGAAGAATCTTCAATGTCAAGAAGTTTGTTACATACACAATAGCAGAAACGGCACGACAGTAACGTTCCCACATGCTGCGGAACCTAGGTTGCCCTCCAAGATCCCATAACTTTATTGTAACATTCCCTTTTGTCACTTTCCTCATATTGAATCCCACCTGGAATCAGATAACAATAAATTTGTCAGAATATTTTGCCCTTGATAAGTAGAAATGTCCATAAAATTGAATAAAGGAGAAAACAATAATTAAAAGCATTTGGTGAAGTGAACTTACAGTTGGAATCATGTCCTCACTATATCCACCGGTCTATAAACAACATAAAAGAAAATATTTGTCAGCGAGCCAATCCCAAAAGTAAACAATTAAGTTGCTAAGTGAAAGCCGATTATTGTACTTACAGCAACTACATTTACAAGGGAAGTCTTCCCAGCATTCTGAAGTCCTATTAGAGATAACTCCATTTCCTGCTTGAAAAAAAGGCTGCAATCAAATTTGAACCATAGTAAGCTCATGAGTCTCCAAGAAAGTGATAAACTAAGTCAAGATAATGCATAGGCACAGACATATATACAATTCAATTTCCAAGTGTAACCTAAAACTTAAAATTTGTGTTATAAAAAGAGAAGGCAGGTTTAGTGCAATCAAAAGCCATTCAAAACAGAATTAAGTTTTTTCACACAAACAAATTTGTGAGCAATGGACAAAAAATCTAATTGAGTGATTTCATTCCGTCTCAATTGCTTCCATAATTTTTTCGTCACTTCCTTCTGCTTATTTCATTAATGCCAACAAAACTCCTACTCAGTTCGTCAAGAAAAAAGGGGGGAAACTTGATTCTAAACAGAATTCCTCTTTGAATACATATATATACACACAAATTTCATATCTAGTAGTTCCAGAGGTACTTATCCAAAATTCGGAAGGCAATAACTTCGGAATTAAAAAAAAAAAACTCATTTGAAATCAAACGATTCACGAACGATATCAAAGGACGATGCATTTACAAATCGTGAAACTCACGAATTAGATAAAATATTTGCATAGAACACCTTAAAAAAATATTGAAAATCAATGCACGAAAACATTAGACCACAAACAAACCCTCTTTCTAAACAGTCAAAAAAATCCCTCACAGCATTGCATACAGAACACACATTACAAACCATCCACAACATTCAAATTATAAAAAATAAAAAAAAAGTACAACAATAACACACAATTACCAGAACCTCTTTTTATTTTAAGGCGATGTATGAAGCAAAGGCCCGATCAATGTGAAAAATAAAAAATAAAAAAGAAACTCAATTATTTTGGTTGAATGAAGCCTACCTGCGAAGCCAATTGAGAAAAGCTTCCCACAATCCCATTGTCTTTTGTTCAGCTCAATAATTCTGATCACAAAATTATTAAAAAGAAAGAAAGAAATCAGATCTACGATTCCCCTCTTCCAACACACAGAGAGAGATGCAATCCAATTCACCTTTCTTTCTCTCTCCCTCTCCCTCTCCTCCTTCCCTTCCCACTCTTTATCGCACTCTTATATATCAATTATTACGAAACACAAATTATCTTTAATTATATATATTTAGGATCTTCTCAGATCCAACGGTCGTGGATACTCAACTCAATCATACCCGTTGATTACGGAGAGTCCCATAATTATGCCAAAACGTATCGACACAGTAGATCATGGCTCAGTTATGATCTTTATTTGGACCGACCTGTGATGGATCGCCACGAATTCCTTCGCTGGACCATGCCGAAGTTGATTAGGAGAAAGTGGAGGCATTCACCCACCCTCATTTTTGGCGCGTGGATAACACGAACCAGTGGAAAGTGGGACACGTGAATACGTGGAAGAGCGTGTGGTTGTGTCATATACGGAAGGCAAATAGTAAAAGTGAGTGAAGACGCCTCCGACAGCGAAATTATGAGTATCTTAAGTTATCATAACCAATCAAGGGCAGGTTGCAAGCGTGAGAAATCTCAGCTGGATAATGGTTAAAATTAAAAAATATACGAAAATATTATCTCCACATTTTCTAATATTCTTTTTCTTATTTTAATTTTAGTTTCATTCTTTTTTGTCGTGATATAGTTTCAAAATATTAATAAAAAATTTACTGGATATGAAGTCACTTTTTATGGTGTGTTGAGAGAGGTGAAAGAGAAATTTTAAAAAAATAGCGTGCATCTCGTATCTTTATCATATTATTTTAATTTAAATATTTTTTCAATTATATTTTATTTCATTTCAATTTATCAAATATAATATAAATATATTAGTTATCAATTTTTTTATATCTTTAACTTATTGAGAAATCTGTTAATGAAATATTCTGTTCATTCTTTATGCAAGTGGTTGATATATTATTTGACTTATTAAAAATATGAATTACACTCGTTTTTGAAAAAAATATACATTAAATTATGTTTAATGTCATTTTTTAATTAATATTTTAGTGTCATTAAATACTAAAATTACTTAAACAATTTAATTGCATGTTTTGGAATAAAAATTAAATTTCTCATGTATTGATTAAAATCAATTATTTTCCTAGTTTTTATTCATCTTTCCTAAATTAATCTTTTGTTTCTTATATATTCAAATGAATGAAATATTAACTCTTTTAGTTGTTTTATAAATTTATCTATATTATTCCTCTCTTCCCAGCCAATAATATTATTATGGATTAATTAAATTTTTAGTCTTTCAAATTTTTCTTATTTTAAATTTTAGTCATTCAATCTTTTTTGACAACTTTTAATCCTACGGTTAATTTTTCATTGACACTTTTAATCCCTTATTTTTTTTTTTGCTTATTTTTAATCCCTCTTTTTTTTGTTACTTAAAATTAATTCTTATTTTATCAATTTTTAATCCCTCATTTTTATATATTTTGGATTAATTTTGAGTGATAAAGTTAAATAAATAACTAAAAATGAATAATTTTTTAGGGACTAAAAATGATGAAAAAAATTAATAAAAGACTAAAAGTTGACAAATAAATTTTAAAGGATTTAAAATTTGAATTTAAGAAAGTTGAGACTAAAAATTTAATTAATTCAATTATTATTTTATAATAATCTTTCATAGCCTACACACGTGTCTCTCTTACAAAGACTTTTTTGCAGTAAAAGTTGAATTTTTTTCCCTCTAATTAATTTAACCTAGTCGTGCTAATGTAGCTCATTGAAGTTTTTTCTTTCAGAAAAATGTTTTTAATCCATCATAGAAAACTATTATAGTTAATTTAGTAAATATTTTTTAATAGATACAATATTTGAGCACAATTTTTAATACAAATTAACTGTTTAGCTTTTAGTTAATTTTTTTAGTTTTTAATTAATTTTTCAGTTAATTTTATTAAATATAGTTATAGTATGTTTTCTTAAAAAAAAAAGAAAAGAAATATAATACGTATAATTCTTGCACAATTAATTATTATTTTTTGATGGAAAGAGAAAGAAAATAAGAAAGTAAATCTATAAAATAAATAGGACAGATATAAGTTATTCCTATCTAAGTGATGTTATCCTTTGCATCTCTCACTTAACTTTTTGAAATATATATTAAGGAAATAAAATAAAGATAACATTAAATATGTGTGCATATTTAATTGATATCACAAATGGTATTTAATACTTTGACGAGGAGGGGGTATGTGAAATGGAGGACATGCATCACTTTTCCTTTTTTTTTTTTTTTTTTTTTGACGTGGGCGAGGCAGAAGCCCCCAACAAAAATTCGCGATAGAAAATTACACCAGCTGAATCAGCCAACAAAAATAAACTTGATGCAAAATTAAAAAGTATATAAAAAAAATTCAAAAATACCTCATTGAAATGGACAGCCAAGTTTAGCAAGGGTGTCAATGGTTTGGTTACTTTCTCTAAAGACATGATGCCACAACAGGAAAGTTCC
Source organism: Glycine max (assembly GCF_000004515.6). Classification (NCBI taxonomy): domain Eukaryota; kingdom Viridiplantae; phylum Streptophyta; class Magnoliopsida; order Fabales; family Fabaceae; genus Glycine; species Glycine max. The sequence continues at coordinate 3,542,365 of NC_038247.2, forward strand.
TTTATGCACAAAGAGGAAGATCTGATGCAGAAAAAAGTAACAACGATGAAATCATGAAAACGATTGCAACCTTTGTTTAGAAGTTGAATTGCAGTTAAAGAACCAATTAAATTTTATTATATAAATAGTAATAGCTATTTTAATCGAGAGACTAAAGGAAACCCAACTAAGCAAATCAACTCACCGCTAATTCTATAGACAATACGAGTAACAAAGGTAGACGAACAAATTTACTCTGAAGATATTTATACCTTCTAATACACGCAAATATGAAAGTCAGACAAAGTTATGATGTTGAAAGAGACACTAGTAAAGATTTAAACAAAAGTGAAATTCTGATCCTGAAATTTGGATAGAAATGGGAAATGTCTTTGTAGATAAATTAACCTCTCAAACGATAAAAGCATCCTCGAGTTCTCTAGAACTATACTTGAGATTTTGATATCAACCTGAAAGGAAACTTCCGATAAGCAAGTTATTAATGTGAGACGGATGAAAAAGGGCGAAATTTAATGATAGTCTAGAAACTATCTATGTATAATTTATAGAAACGTCAAATTAAAGTATAATTCACGGAAGAAGTACAAATAATCTACAAATCCTTGACATTGACCCAAAGCCAATAGTTTCGCCGATCAAAAAACGGAGCAAGCATATCATAAGTAGGGTGGCCACGCCATGAGCTTAATCACGCACTACTTGACTGCATTTTACAAATTCCACATGCCAAACCCTAAAACATGGCTAGATGCTGGACGCACGGAGCAGCCTGCACTATGCCCTGACCAAATCGACGATAATCTCTATCTCTCTTCGTCACATAATTTATTATATTTATGTCTGATCCATTTCTCTTTTCTCTCTTTATTAATTATACAAATTGCTGTATAAATATGAAATAACATTTCTAATTCGAATCATATGATCCCAACAATGATTGGCCGCAAACAAAATTGCCTCTCTCAAAGCTGCACCCTCAGCCACGGAGGGTGAAAGAGCTAGGATTTCTTTAGCACAATAATTTGAATTCCACAATCAACCATGGATGGGGGAAAGAGCGTGATTTGTTTTAGCACAATAATAAATTTTGTAATATTAATTTGATCTAATAATTAATTTTTTGACATATATAAATTTTTATTAAATCTGATTTTTATTTAAAATTTATACATGTAAAAAAATATATTATTAGATTAAAATTAATTATAATAAGACCAAAATAAAAAATCTACTTAATATAATAATTATAAAAAATTATAATTAAAATTATTAAAAAACATTAAAAATATATTTTTTTAATTTAAAAAGAAGTTGGGGAATACGAATTTATAATATGTATGAATCATAGGAGTGTGAATCCATTGAATTCATATGTTTATTAGTAGGGGTAGTTTTAGAAAATTCAAAAAAAATGTTGGAAATTGGGGTCCCGATAAAATGATGATCCGATGTATAAGGCAATTGCTTTGGGCATCCAACAATACAGGTGAAAGGGCTAAAATGTCATTTACATTTTTTTTAAATACAAATTGGTGATCCTTATGAGTTTTTTTTTAACTCATACGGATCAACAATCCGTATGAATTAAAAATAATAATAAAAATTCATATGGATTATCTATGAGTCATATGGATCGTTAATCCGTATGAGTCTTACGAATTGTCAATCCGTATTAATTGAAAAGATAAAAGATATTTTAGTCTTTTTATTTGTGTTTCTGGGTGTCCCAACAAAAATAATGTGTGACAAATCAACTGCCGGTGCATAATTGAACATGGGTAAACCGTAAATTTGGGAATTGGGGTCCATAAATGAAGTGAACAAGTGTTGGGCCTTAGTCATACAGTAAACAGAGTTGGCCCATCTATGGTTGTGGTGTGCGTCTATTGAGCTTGAAGGACCCTTATTCGTTGAAAAAAAAAGCACGAATAAGTTTTTTTCCCATGATCTTAACATTGACATGTATATGGAACAAAAAGAAAAAGAAACATTGACATATATCATGTATGGACAAATAAAGATGTTATCATATATATACAAAAAATTGACATTTTTTTTGGAAGCACAAAAAATTGACATATACAGATATACTAGTATGTTCGTAAGCTTTTAGTAAGAGAAAGTTCAGAAGTTGAAATTACATTTACGATTTATACTACGAAATCGTGTTTTTATCTATGACTTATTTCCGTACGGGTATTTTTTTCAAAATCTATCACCATTTTGGTAATTTTAAAAAAATTGTCCCCTCTTGATAAAAAGGCCCACAAACTACTCATTTCAAATAATAAAAGATAATTTTTATAGAACTTTTCATATATTTTATATTTGATAAAGTGACGGGGTAGTGAACGACTGGAAGGTAAGATGCTCGTGCCTCGTGCCAATTCTAAAGAAAGGTATATATGCAAAAAAAAACCATTTTTTTTATTGGTTCATTCTATGATGTGTATAGTTCGAACTAGGTATCAAAAAGTGGGAAATAAAAAAGGGCGATGCTTAAGCTTACATTAAAGACACGGAATAGAGCATGCATGGAGTAACCAATTAAAAGTGGTCAATTCCTTGCATTTAACGAACCAACTATTTCGGCTTCTGATTCGTTACCTCCATCTCTAGCAAGTAGCATTACCATTTCTCTTTCCTTCACAATAACAAAAAACTTGCACTAAACCATGTCACAAGCTATTCTTACCTTACCCAATAAGTCACACTCCTCACTCAAAAAGTTGTCACAATTTTGAGACACCAAATGTCATCTTTTCCCCTTTGCTAAAAAAATAACCACAAAACCGACTCTGCCATGCTCAACTCAACAAACCGCTTCTTAATTCTTCCTTTGTTCTTGTTCCTCGTTTCCATTCCTTTGTTTCAACAAAAATGTTTAGCCTCAGGGTCCCCCGTTCGTGAAAGGAACTTCAGTAGACCCGATCCTTTGCGACATTTCAAAGACTACAATGGAGATTTTGATGTTCGAAACAAGCATTATGTGGCTGTGAGTAGTTAATAGTTTCTCACTTCAACCGATTTTTTCCTTCTCTATTTCTTAAATTTTGTGCTATGTTTATTTTACTCTACATTTAAAAACTAAATAACGTGTATGATCATTATATATATGTTTATTACACTTGCTTTCTGATCCTTTTCAGTCTGCGGCATTTACAGGAGTCCATGGATACGGATTTGCATTAGTTTGGTTGCTATGTGGGCTGGCCTTGACCATTTTCATCATCGTGAAATATCTATGCAGTGGCTCTGCTTCACTACTTTGTTTGGACAATTACTACCTCCACATTTTCTTCCTACTTCTCTTCTTCACTTCTCTCGCCATGTAAGTCACAAATTTCCTACATACCGTTCCAAAGAAATTATTACATGGTCTAGAATCACTATAATTTCAAGGAATGCTCATGTGACACATAATTTAGTTTTATTAACTCTTTCTCGTAAATTGAAAAACTGTCGCATGGACATTTATCTTTACTACTACATACACGTGGTGGTTCTGGACCATGTAATAATTTCTTTACAGTTCAATCAATGTTATTAGATAAAATTGTAGTTGAGGCAATTGGGGTGGTATGACAGAATTGCTTCCAGTTTTGTCCTGGCCACTAGTCAGAAGACCCTGCGAAGGACAGAAAAATTGAAAGAATCTGTGGTGGGTATAGGAGAAGATGCACTTAGGACTATAGGCAGAGTCATGAAAACAACGAACCAAATGCAGATTTTATTGCTTCCGTATAATCCACAGATATGTGCGAGTTTGAATTCCAGCACTCAAGACCTTAGAAGCAACTCGCGTGTGATACGCCGTTTTATTGACAGAAGTGGACAATCATTCGACGAGGCCACTCATACTTCGTATGTTTTCCCTTTAAACAACTTCAATTTTATGCTGATTGTGTTTCTTACTTCCTACTTAGATTTTATTGATTTCGCGCTCTTAAACGTGACATAGGTATGTAGCACATTTTGTTGTTCTAACAGTCAACTTAGTGACACTGGTTGCAGCACTAGGTAAGCATTAAACAATTGGTTATAGTATTATACCTGGCTAATTTCTTTAAACCATTGGTTGATATTAATTAATGCTTGCTCATTTTACTGTTTTTTGACTCAGTTCTAATGCTATTGCATTGGCGTCCTGGATTTATAATGTAAGATATCACTCTCAATGTTATTTATTAACTATATTGTTTGTAGCTCTATTCTGCATTGCGCGATGGGTATGTATGACTTTTATATTTTGCATTTGTTGCAGCATAATTTTTTGCTTTTGGATCTTAACAAGCCTGTGCTGGTTCTTGACTGGTTTTGATTTTTTCCTTCACACGTGAGTAAATTAACCAACCTTTCATGCTTGAGTTATAAACGTGATTTAAGTCATGGAATTCTCTTTTGAAGTGTCACGACATTGTGTAAACTCTGCATGCAGCTTTGCAGAAGATGCATGCTTTGCTTTTGAAGACTTCCTGGAAAATCCACAAAACAGTAGCCTGGGTTCGATGTTGCCCTGCATTAATGAATCTTTCTCTGGGAAATTGATAGCTCAAATCGGCTACACCATCCACAGTTTCATAGTTGAGGTAGAAAATTTGGTTTCATTTCCTTCATTCAGAATCACAAGGAAAAGAACACAAACGATTTCTTCCGATTCTAATGACTAATGTGTTATTTTCTGATTTTAATGATTTTTTTTTTGGTCTCAGTTAAATTCTAATATGTCGGTGATTTATCGGCTCCTTGGAGTGAGTGAAGAAAATGAAGAACTAATGGGAGTCATAAAAATTTGTGACCCTTTCTCTGGATCCTCAAACTTGAGCTACGTTCCACATAATTGCCCTCAGGATGCTATTCGGATTGGTGATTTATCAAAAGTAAGTCTTCACTAAACCATAGAATGTGTTTAATTTATTTTACAACATCATAGAGAAGTAAAATCATAATTCATAAAACGTGTTTTGGTTTAGATTTTTGCGAAGTTCACGTGTCATGAAGAGGGCACAAGAGAAGAATGCAGAAAAGAGGGGAGATTTCTTCCAGAAGCCTCATACAACATGGCCCATGCTTATAGTAGATCCATCCAGGATTTGCTGGATATATATCCAGACTTGCAAAGATTGTCCAAATGCACCGTTGTGAAGAACAAAGTTGCTGAAATTGTGTTGCACCAATGCAGGCCAATAAGAATTTCAACTACATTGTTATGGTCATCTATGTTGTCTCTCTCCATTATTATGGTAGTCTTGGTACTCACCTGGGTGGCACAGGCTCTTCAATGCTCGAGAAAACCCCTTTCTATTTGTTCTAGGACCCTCAGATATAGATAGGAAATTTTACTTATTTTCAAACTTAAAAGGTAGGTGTAGGATTTTTTTTTTCGGGAGGGGGGGGAGGGGGTTGTATACTTCTTTTGCTTTCCTTTTTTAGTTTTTCCAATCAGTCTAAGAATTAGCACTCCATTCAGGTCGTAAGACAAAAATTGGAGAACAATGTAAATAGATGAAAGCAATCTGTTTTAAGTGTGAATATTGTATGTTTGAGGAAAAAAAAGAGTGATTTATTGCAGCTTAATGATTGTATGAGCTACAATGTGTGCAATTGGTTTTAAGTTATGACATTAGTCTTGCTTCATTCATCTGAAGTTAACAATATAAATTATCCCTAATTAAGTCGTTTAGAAAGATTAATAGTTGTGTTAGATTACTAGTTTAGTTTTATTTACGAAATATTATATCTTGTTGGCTTGTTTTTACTAAACTCTGTTGCTGATACGTCTAATACTTATGGTAGAGGTATCAACTTTTATTAATTTAGATGGAAGAAATTTGATATTTAAGTAAAAATTTAGATTTAAAAATTGTTAGGCATAAATTAGTACACAATTTTTTTTCCTTTTAAGTGGATTCATTTGACTACAAATTAAAAGTATTTTCAACTAACAAATTCATCAAAGTTTCTCTTCTACTCTATTAATAATATTTCATATTTTCTTATAATGTGACATTAAATTTCTTATTTTAAATAATCTAATCAAATTTTTACTCTAATAAAAAAACTCATTAAAGTTTCTCAAATGGCCCCACAATATATTTTTAAGGCCATATCTCTTCATTTATTAAAAAAAATATAATGCAAATGATTCACTCTACAGTAAGAGAAACAGGTAATATTATTTTTTAAAATAAAATATTAGTATAAATATCTATTAAATTTTTTAATGATTAATTTCTACTTAAAAATTTAATTTAATTGATCATCATATTTAGTATAATTTTTTCACTTGCTCACATTTTATTTATAAGACTTGAACTCAACAATATTGTTTGAGTGTACCTTTTCTACTTGTAAATTAATAATAATAAGTGATGATTAAAATACATTATTATTTCCATTAAAATATCCAGTTGATTTTTCTATGGAGTGTTTTTTGAAATTCACAAAACTACAAAGTATAATTGTAATCAATTCCCAAAAAGAAAATTAAGTGTCTTTAGTTATTTATAATGTGATTCATGTAAGGGAATTAAGATTTCTTACCAAAGGATTTTGTAGTATTCACCCATGCTACAATTTGGTTAAAGGCTTAAAGTTATTAATTAGTATAATATTATGTAAATATTAATATTTAGCTTTTAAATTACTAGTAACTTATAAGGTTCAACTAACTTAGCTAATTTTATCAAATATATTCAACTGTAAAAATCTTTCATTTTATAGCTTATTTGTTTAAGATTTATGTTAATGTTACTTAGATAATTAATTTGTCGTCATAAAGAATTTTTTTGAATTTTTTTAGTAAAAAATGTATGATTAAAAGTAATCCACAAATACAGAGTCAAACATAATTAAGGGAGAAAAAATGTCATAATTAATAGGGATTACAATATAAATGATTAACAACAAAATTCTTAATAAGATTATTATCAAAGAATAATTGAACAAGTCAAATGACCTACGCTTTTAAAAAAGAGTCAAATGACATACACAATTGCACATGGAATGCACGTTTCCAACCAATACTAAAAGCCCTATGTGACGATCATACTTTTTTTTTTTTTTGAGAGGGACGATCATGCATTTTTTAATTACGAGAATGAGGCAATATTGAAAATAGTATATGTACTGTGATTTTATGGTAATGGACAATTTATAACTAACAGTCTCGTTTTTTTGTGTGTATGTGAACACTAACAGTCTCCTAATGAACATTACAATACTTTCACTATATTTTGTATTGCTTCGCAAAAATTCACTGAAATCTAAATCCAAGCAAGCCAATCTCAGAGGAGTAATAAAAACTTGTACCCAAAAAAAAAAAGAGGAGGAATAAAAAAAACAAGTTTCTTTTAAAATTTTCTGTAACAACTAATTAATGTTTTTTTAAAAGGAACTAATTAAAGCTTAACACCTATGTTAATGCTATTTTCACATAACAACGTCTCACCATAATAATTTTTCAACCCAAAGTCCATTTTATTGACCATTAGCTGGATTATATAATTGGATTAAAAGTAATAAGGTCTAATTAAGGCTGTTAAAATAAAAATAAAAATACAGTAAGGTCTAATTAAGAAGGAAAGAAATTGATCTTATGGTTTCCACACCACATAAAAGTTAAAAGAAGAGTCGTGTTAGATCACCAATCATTATCACCGTTTGGCCTAAGATTAATAAATAAAGTGGATTGAAATGCCGAGGTGTCGCTAAATGTGGTGGTCTTATTGGGCATCAAAGTGTAAAAATCTAGTATTATCACGAAGATTAACATAGCATAGAAGCGTTCCGTTAACAGAACAGAACAGAACATAGAAGGAAATTAAAGGAGAAAAAGGAATAGCAAATAGAACAAACAATTTAAAGGAGATGGTCACATTTATGGAAAAAAGAGAAGTTCTAGAACTGTTGGCTGGGGTCGGTACCAAAACAGTGAAAACACACTTTGGTTGCAAATCAATGTCATAACCTCAAACTTAGATCCATACTACCCTTACCCTTACCCAACATCATCTCATTCATTTCTCTCTCTTACATCGTTTTTGGACTTAGCTTAGTTCGGTGGTTGCGTCATGCCAGTGTGTCTGTGACCACCTCTAAAGTCACCAACGAAAACGCATGTCGGGGAATTCTTCTCATTCCATAGTTCGGTTGGTACCAGGTGAGACTCTTCACTTTTCTTGCACTTGGCTTTGTTCAGAGGTTGCTAATTATTCCGATGCCTTTATTATTGTTATGCACCTATTAGGTTTTTGTTCTTCGTAGAGTCTGCATAATATTTGGGTGTGAGATGTGTTGTTGGATTGCTTAATGGATCTGACACATGAGGGTTGAGCTCTGAAGATTAAAATGAAGTATTGATGGTAGTTATTAATATTTAGGTACCAAGTTGGGTAAAGATAGGGGTTCCAATTATCTCTGACAAACCTGCAAGAGTGGGTAATTTGTTATAACCAATCAAGCATTGAAACTGGTTTCACTTTAATTTTGTGATTGCATTGCAGTATGTGTAAAATTCATGAAACTGAAAAGGGGATAAAATGGTGCCCGCCAGGGGATATAAAATTCATAAACTGATTTTTTATTTATGAAATTCTTAGCGTGCGGGGATAAAATTAGAAACCCAATTAGGCAATATTTAGGGTCATTATTTGCAGTTTCATTTAAGCTGATTTTGGTTTATGAAATTCTTAGCATGTTGGGAAGTTGTGTTTGTGACTTCTATTTGGTCATGTTATCAGGTTTCCATCGGTTGCATTTGGTTAATTGCAGCATTATCTTGAACATAAAAAGGAAGAGAAAATGAGGATGAGGAACAAAAACAGGAAACCAACAACTTTACGTTGCAATGTTGGGAGCAGATGTTCAACGTATGTTGTGATATTGAGCTTGTTAGGATGCTTATTTTTGCTTCATTTGTATACCCTTATTCGTCACAGAGATAGAAATGGTGGAGAGTCTCTATTGCGTATTAGTAATCATCCCCAATTCCATGAACTTCAAGAAGTGGAAGAGGAAGACGTTCAAATCCCCCCACCAAGGGGGAAGAGGTCCCCTCGGGCAGCAAAACGAAGACCTAAACGGACAACCACACTGATTGATGAATTCTTGGACGAAAATTCCCAACTTAGACATGTGTTTTTTCCTGGTAAAAAAATAGCTATAGATCCAATGCAGACTGCTGTGAACGAAAGTTATTACTACTACCCTGGGAGAATTTGGTTAGACACTGATGGAAATCCTATTCAAGCCCATGGAGGGGGCATTATATATGATAAAAGATCAAGAACATACTATTGGTATGGTGAATATAAAGATGGGCCTACCTACCAAATTCACAAGAAAGGAGCTGCTCGGGTAATTCATTTTATTCAAGTGAACTGTTATTTTGTTTGCAAGTTAATAATTGTCATCATTGCTGTAGGATTTTATGTATCTTGTTTTTCACTATTATAATTTATAAACATTTAATGGTTGTTAAAATGGCTTCCATCGTTTTATATAAGTGCAATGCTTACATGGTTTTGTCTTTTGCTTATTTTGAAAAATAAAAACCATAAGAAGACTACCTGGTTAGCAAGAACTTAGTAGATTAGAGATGCATGTTTGATTCTCATATCTGCATTTTCCTTCTTTGCATCCTGTAGCTTATTTAGAGATGCATTTAATTTGTGTTAAATTATTGAAGGTACTGCATCTTTGAGTCTATTTTAAGCAATTTCTGCATCTTTAGGTTCTAAACATTCTTAGTATCATCCTGAATAATTGAATTCTTTGGCAGATAAACGTTATATGTTTCAAAGGTCTCATTTTGTCTTTAATATGCTAAAATTGGCATAAGATTTCCATATTATTGTTAGTCTATAAAAAAGGGATATATAATTGACCTTCCATGTGGACAGATGTAGATATTTACAATGTCTTTATAATTTGGATCGTGCAAATACAAAGATATTAAGAGCTTTTATTAAAAAATAAAAAAGAAGTCATCTTAACTGACATAAACCTAATGGATTTGGATTCCTTAAGATGCACTTTTTAGAATGAAGTGTGAAGATAGAATTCTTGGTGGTACTTTTCAATAGAAAAGGAAACCTTCTGCTACCACTGAAATTGCACAAGTTCATTGTTTTTTTCACCCTTCCAATGCTTAGAAATCCAATGGCTATTTGTTGAAAACCTCTTAGAAATTCAGCAACTATAAGGTCTTATAACTGAACAAGAAGTTTTTTCTTCCAAAGATCAAAGTTTTTCTGCAATTTGGTAATCCTAGAAAAATGTTTCACCCAAATAGTCCAACTTCTCTAAGTTATTAAGTGAGTCAGAGAAATTTACATTGCTTCTGTATTCAAAAACAAAGAAATGAAATGGTCCTGGCTTTTTACCTTCTACATGGATGTTCCCTTGCCTCATCCAGTTGGTTAAACTTAGTGATGGCAGGAGTCAGGGAAATTTCTTTTACATGACTCAAAATTCACCTTATTAATTGACATTCACATTTGGTGAGCTAGCAAGTTTACAAGTGGAGTGGCTGAGGAAAAACTTTTGTATCAGTGTCTGAATAACTTGAGCAAAATATTGTATCACTAGTGAGTTTGCATATAGAACATTTTCTTATCCATGCCCAAATAGATGCTGATGATATAGTTAGAGCACCACAATGTGTTTTGTTTTTATCTGTGCATTTCCTTTTTCTCCCTCAACTTTATGAAAAGTAAACTTGTTTCTCTTTAAATTAGTATGTTCTTTCAATTACTTGCATACTACCTCCTTTCCATATCTTTTGATGTTTAAGGTTATTGCACATAGATTAAGAAATATTTAATGGAACTATAAATTATTGTATTTAGACTAAAATATGCTTATTTAATACCTTGATCTTTGATACTTGTACCACTAGTAGTGGGTATTAAATAAGGGTATATTTAAGAAAAATGTATTAATTAGACTTTGAAATCCTAAAACAACAATTGTTTTGAGAGAAAAATAGAAAGTTGAAACATCAAAAGATATGGGAAGGAGGTAGTATTTTGAAACAGTAACTTTCCATACTCTTGCTGTTAAAGTAGTGGTTTTGCTCTATGTAATGAGCCCATGATCTTTCTGTTAAAGTAGCTACCAAAGGAATACTTTTTTCTTTAATATAAAGTATTTTTCTGCCGACCTTGTATATTTACTTAGATGCATAACTTTGTCTCTGAACTCAAGTCGTTATACCTCTCTTTCCGCCAGGTGGACATTATTGGAGTTGGTTGCTATTCATCTAAGGATTTGTGGACCTGGAAACACGAGGGGATTGTATTGGCAGCAGAGGAAACAGATGAAACCCATGACCTGCACACGTCTAATGTGCTTGAGCGGCCGAAAGTGATTTACAATGAGAGGTCTGGAAAGTTTGTGATGTGGATGCATATTGATGATGCCAACTATACCAAAGCAGCTGTTGGAGTGGCAATCAGTGACACGCCTGATGGGCCATTTGATTATCTTGGTAGCCAAAGACCCCATGGATATGAAAGCAGGGATATGACAGTTTTCAAAGACGATGATGGTGTGGCATATATAATCTACTCCTCTGAAGACAATAGTGAACTGCACATCGGACCCCTTACGGAAGATTATCTCAACGTTACATCTGTTATGAGAAGGATACTTGTGGGACAGCATAGAGAAGCACCAGCTTTGTTCAAGCATCAGGGCACATATTACATGATCACGTCAGGCTGCACAGGATGGGCGCCAAATGAAGCATTGGCTCATGCAGCTGAGTCTATTTTGGGGCCTTGGGAAACAGTTGGAAATCCCTGCATTGGGGGAAACAAAATGTTTAGGCTTACAACCTTCTTTGCTCAGAGCACTTTTGTGGTTCCTCTACCTGGCTTTCCGGGTTCATTTATTTTCATGGCTGATCGGTGGAATCCTGCCAACTTAAGAGACTCGAGATATGTATGGTTGCCTTTGATAGTGGCAGGACCTGTTGATCAGCCTCTTGAGTACAGTTTTGAATTCCCATTGTGGTCAAGAGTGTCTATCTATTGGCACAGAAAATGGAGACTGCCTCAAGGCTGGAACGGCTTCAAATAATGTAGCTTCTCTTTGTACATTGTAATATACAAAGATTTGGTATACGGTTATATAGAAACCCGAGTCTCAATAATATGCTCACTTTAATTTAGGGTAAGCTGAGAATAGTTTGAGGGAGCGCATGTATACGAGAAAGATTATCCACTTGATTGGAATTTTGCTAATAATCCAGCATTGTTGATGAGTTGTGTCATGACATCATGTAATGAATTGTTAGTTATGTAAATGATTCTTTCATGTGTGTATTGTTTACTACTCTACTCTCTAGTCTATGTTGGCACCTTGGTTACCTGATTGGAATTGCTTCACGTGCATAGAGGTGGGGATGATAGGTTAGCTATTTAATGGCATCATGAGCGAGCTCTTGCTCAATAATTTTCTTTCCCGGAAAGGAGAGTTTTTGGATAACTACAAGCATATCCAGATTGCGCATAAGGTTAGGACCGACATGAACATAGGATTAGTGAAACTCAAGGCATTTTTTTTTTTAATATGATAACTCAAATTTATAAGTTTCGCGACATTCACAATTTGTATAGCGGCCAAGAGCCCGAGAATCTTCCTTAATAGGAAATGGAAGAGGTGTCTTTTAGTTGGGTGAAAATAGAGGGGGTATTGAACCATCTGGTACATCTCTCATAATCGTTTTGCGGGTGGATGACGGCTCGTGTGTCTAGTACTAGTATTTGGCAAGTTGTTATCGGTAATAATGAGCGGGATGTTGTTTGCTGTACCTCTTTTATGGTTTCTGGAATCACCCATCCGAAATGTAAAATTATATTTCGGATTAATTACAGATTTTGACTTTCAGAAGGATGAATCCAAAAGATAAAAAAAAAAAAAAAAACATTTAGGAAAGAGTGCAGAAAACAACTTAGAGGTGCAGAAATAACAACCTAATAAGCACCACATGAAAGCCTATTGTTGGGCCCAATTCTGTAGCAATCCTAATAACTGAAATTGGATAAAACCACCATCTCAGGCGAGCCCAAAGGTAACTGAAAAAAAAAAAAGAGTCAAGGAGACACTCTAGATACCATAAATCCATTTAGTTTTAATTGCAAGTTTAGTCCTCATTTTCTTTCTTATCAGGAGGGGGAGGAACTATAGACACAATAAATGTATTTCATTTTAATTGGTCTTCGTTTTCTTTCTTGTTCATTCTTTTTTATTAGGTTTTTCTATTGTGTAATCAGAAAAACATTTTCTTCCATTATTGTCGGAAGGAGGAATATTTTTAAGAAGGAAACGGATGAATACGGAGAGACAGGGATCCTGAAGTACTGTGGGTTTGAAATTAATACACTGGAGTTAGCATTCTACATGAACTTGGCCCCATTAAAATATAAAGACATCAGCTTGTCGTTGTCATAGCTATAGAAAAGGATACAAAAGCTTAAACCTGCAGAAGAAGGTATGGGCCAGCATCAAACTCCTTTGATAAAAAACCAAAAGCAAGAAGCTATAAATGTTTTTAATTTAAATCAAGGGGGGGAAAAGATGCAAAAAAGAGTGGAGTGTGAATATGTTAACGTGGAGGGGGCAAGTCTTATCAGAAGTTCAAGATGTGCAACCCTAAAAAGATGAACCCACTATTCATATTATTTCCTTTTCATTGTTTATGTACTTACCAATTTATTGGCTTTCTTACCTCCATGAGGGGGGCCATACAGAGAGTAAAGTTAAAAAAGTTTTAGGCTCATAGAAAGAAAGAGAGAGGGTGTGGGAGAGAAATTAAAAAAGAAGAACAAGACCATTTCAAAGACAGCGTGCTGGCCACTAAAACCTTTAACCCACTAATGACTATACATCTATACTCCTTTTAATGATATTCCCAAGCAATAACCCAACTTGGTGACCGTCCTAAGATTCTGTTGCCCATAAACTAGATAACCACCTCATTTTGTGTTCGTTTATGAATGTTCATTTACTTTTTCTTTAAACTCCTAATATTCTTTGTTAAACTTGTAATATCCTTATATAAAGCTGATATCATCTTCTTACGCCAAAATACCAAATCCTATTTCTTTGGGACCTAATTGAGAATATGAATTAAATTGTTTTGGTAGGGTCGGTAAGGCTAACTATTGTAAAAAACAAAATTAATTATCAGAGCATTGTCTTTCTTAATTATGTTTTATGCCTTGATGATTAGTTAACGCACAAACAATTATGCTTCTATCTCTGGTCAAATCTGGACCAGAACCAAGCTTTAGATAGTAATATAATATATATCAATAATCAACTACCGCCTACTTGAACTTAGTCAATAATCAATACGCTTGAACCTACAAATTTGGATTGCGACAATTAGTTATATTTTAGTCTAATAAATTAAGAATATGTTATTAAAACCAAAATAAAATAACAAATACTTGAGAGAATATACAAGCAATTTCAAAATCATTGACATTCATTACTATTTTTCTTAGTTGTTGAAAAGGTCACGCAAGGAGTATTTTTTTTAGCTGGAAATGATCCCAGATTTAAGGAGATAAGTAACAACAAAATTGTGATTATCAGTCAACAACTGTAATTTTTTTTATCTATTATTATAGAAAAATAATTAAGAAAAAACAACTTCAACATAACACTAGCTAGGATATATAACTGATTTAAATGTATCATTTTTATATATTTAAAACTAAATTCAATGATTTTTTTTATCATTGCATAATTAAATATCAATGAATCTTTTGCCCAATCCATATATAACAGTGATCAGTCGAAACCAAACCGAAATGTCAAAACTTCATAAAGCCATATAATAAACTATATATACAGAAATCATTGAAATTTGAAATATAAAGCCATATAAGAAACTATATATACAATACTTCATAAAGCAAAAGTATAAAAAACGAAATGTGAAAAAAAGTTAATAATGAAAATTAATTTACTTGATGATGATTCCTTTTTTGAATAATACAGGAAAATCCCCTTCCTCCTATCACCCTCATACCTTCCAATTAATCCCACTGCCTTACGTAGCAAACTCAAAACAGGAAGTAAAAAAAGCCATTAATTAATTACCTTAAAAGAAAAAAGAAAAAAAGAACCCTCAGCGTTGGGCACGTGTTTCCGGAACAGAGAGCACGTGGGAATCCGTCCCTCAACACCTTACTCACGTCAAGTCATTCTCCTCTACTCTACGTCAAGGCCCTCCATGCACTGGCCCACACCACCGGCTGCTCCTTCCACGTCAGGAATATTCCGGCGTCGGAGCACTGTGTCATTGCCCACCCTTCCCTATACCTCCTCAACAACGCCCTCACATCATCGCATACCTCTTCGCTAAACGCCACCGTATTGAACCCCCCACCTCCATGCATCCTCCTCGCCCACCGCGCCGCCTTCTCCCGCCTCTCTACGGAATCCGCCGGAGAACACGCCACCAGGTCCACCACCGCCCTCCCCGCCGCCCTCTCAAGCATCAAACGCTCGTTGCTCGTCCGCGGAAAACTCTCGTCCAAGGCCTCAAAGTAAACCCTAAACCACCTCAAACACTCTTCAAACCCTTTCACGAACTCAAACCCTTCCAATCCAATGTCCAAATCAGCCTCCTCCTCCACCACCGTCACGATCCTCGGTTTCAACCTCCTCAACGAAGATATAACCGCGTCACGGTGGTTCCCCACGGCGGCGATCGAATGCAAGGTGTTAACACAGTTAATCGCCAACGCCTCGTCTTCTTTAATATCTAGCACACTGAAATCGAGGTCAGAGAGTTGACCTACATGATGAACGACGTTGAATTTAAAGGGCACGCCCATGAGTCTGGCGAATTTCTCCATTCTGGCTCCGATTTCCTTCATGACCTTCTGCGCGGTGGCGCCGGCGGTGACGACGGAGGTTAAACGGAGATGCGGAGTGTCATCGTTTCGAGTTGCCAAGGCTTCGAAGAGGGTTGGCCATTGGGTGCAATAGGTGTTGCTGATGTCAACTATGTGTAGTTTGGGCTCTCCTTCCAAGGCTTCTAAGATGGCGCCATTGGATGCCACGTGGCCGAAGGTTGTCCAGGGACTCAACTCTTGGAACTTCAGCACCGTCTTGCGGGTTGATTCGAAGGAGCATGTTTTCTCGGAAGCTGAAGCTAAGGTTTTGTAGGTTCGGTCCCCGGCTTGGGTGATGCGGCTGAAGAAGGCTTGGAGGAAGTACGAGGCTAGTTTCTGGTCGGTGTCGCCGTAGGGGGAGCTGAGCTCGTTTAGCATCCACATGAGTTGTTGAAGGCGGGTGGTGTTCTTGTCGGCAACGGCACGTGCGGTTTCGAGGAGGATGTCCTGGGCCCACTTTCCGGAGGAGAACTCGAAGGGGAAGACAACGTCGACGCCGGGAGTGGGGGAGAAGGAATGGTCGGTAGTGGAGGGAGGGTGGGGTTGATAGGGATAGTAGTGCTTGGAAGAAGACGAGGATAAGTCTTCATCATCCATGAAAAAGTTGAAGCATTCTTCGTCGTGTTCTTGTGGGTAGGGATAGTTTTGCTCTTGTCTGGAGGATCGAGAGCTGCTGCTTGTGGTGGAGTTGTTGAGGGATTGATGATCTTGATCAGCTTGGTGATGTTGGAAACTACTCACTACTCTAAACAACGTGGTATCCATTTAAGGTTATTAACCCTTTGTTGTCACACTAAACTTTGACTCTCGCATGGGATATGGTCACGTCCCAGCGCAAGCAAGCAAAGAATGAAAATGGGACGTAACGTGTTTTTAACGGTGGGAATTGGAAATTTCGAATGGGATCGCTTTATTCTATTCCATTATACTACTTACCTTACTATATATGTACAAAGTTAATTATTAGTGATATACTATATGTTAGTTGGTTAATTTTGCTGAGGGTGAGGTGGAAATAAAAATGTAATCGAGTTGTGTGGTGTATTTGTAGTGTAGTGGTTTTGATTGAAATTGAGGTATGCTATGCTATCTTCTCTTTTTTGTGGAATCGATGTGCGGGGGGAAGGGAAGTGGGGTTCGGTTTCTTTTCTAGGTTATTCTTTTATTGGAGGGTGGCTTCTTTATTGAAAAATAAAAATAATATATATGGCTATGGAGAGAGAGAGAGAGAGAGGGGATTGACTGAGAAGTGTGAATGACTTGGTAGTAATGTAATGTATAGGGGTTGTGGCCTAGCTGATGCTTAGAATAGAATTCTGTCTGACAAAAGATGAAAAATAACAAAGTGTGAGCAAAAGGTAGGGAGAAGAGATCCTTTTCATTGTTTGAGAGAGAAATTTACAAGCATTTGATGAGTGGGAGCAGGCGTGCCAAACTGCCAATTGGGTAGAGAGAGAGAGAAGAGTAAAGCTGCCGGCGTGAATCATCTTCATCAAACCCACTCACTATCTATCTATCTATCATCTTTCATCAGCAAAACGCACTCACGCTCCTTGCCTCCTAATCCCTCTCCAAACACTGCCAAAATTCCCACCAACTTTTTTCTTTTTCTATACAACATTTTACATAATCCCGCACATGATTATGTCATTTCTAATATTAATATTGTTTTCTTCTAATACCAAAATGCACTCCTTCTCTAATTTCTAGGGCGTGCCTTCTTACTTTATCTGCTCTAGCTCGTGTTAATTTGATCGATGGAATTGGATTATAAGTATACGCACTAATATTCTCACCCCAAGCTAGCACAACCCAAACTAGAAGTCTAGGCCATTTCTTTTGAACTTTAAAGACCAACCCAATTGACCATTTCTCTCATCATCCTTTGTCCTAGTCCTCAAATATTTTTATATATATACTGATGGCTACCAAAAACTCTGCTTAACTTTCCGTTGGTCTCACTCAGCCTACAGCTTCTTAATCCTTGTTAGATTAGAATAAATTACTTCCCCATTTGTGGCCCAAGCTACCCTCATTACAAATTGACGTCCCGATTAATTATTTTATAAACCACGTCTGCGATTATCGTATATATTGTTCGGAGGGTGTCTTCGGTATGTCCACGTTTACTTCTTTAATTTAATTGCACATTATAATTATTTTTATTAGACAACGCGTTTGCCGTGTAAGTATGTAACTAGTTTTTCTTAATTATACATACCAATTGATTATTGAGTGGAGGTGATCTTGTTCGAAAAGGTGCACGGCTTCTTTTTCTTCGACGTCAATCACTAGGAAAATTCACTTTATATATTGATTTCCTAGCTTAATTAACATCATTTTATAGTGGGCTTCCAAGTTGTACGCTATTTATTTCTTCTTCTAAGTCATTAATCCCCGACAAGATGAGACGGGTTATTAGTCATGCATACTGAAATCCATAAATATAAATGGGAAAGGGAGGTTCAATCAAGAACTTTTATTTTTTTCCCTTTTCTTCTTTCCCCTAATTGACGTGGTGGAATGGTTGGTGGGGGAGTGATTCATATAGTTTTTGCTTTCATCCTCAAAACCATGAGAATGAGAACTTCCCAATTTGTACCCACCATCAGAACTATATATCAAATATAGTAAATGAATTTTATTTTTGTCAACATATTATTGACATGAAGTATCAACAAGTTTCTTAATCAAGAAACTTAGTTGAGATTTTTTTTTTCAGGAAATTTAGTTGATCATGTGTCTTTCTTTTTAATTACATTTTCCGATCAAATAAACCTCAAATCCAAGATTTTATTTAAAAAATTTGAACTCGATTTCACTTTCATGTACAATGGTTATTCAGTAAAAAAAACATGTTGGTTATAGCTGTTGAATTTAACTACAAATATTAACAGCTGAAAACGCTGCCAACAAATAAAATAACAAATCAAATAAAACAAGGCATAGACGTGTACCGCTTAATTGGCGGCTTTTATCCTTTCTTTTCCTTTTGTTGAGGTGAGCCCCATGTCCATTTTTTATTTTATTTTAAAAGCTGTTACATTTGTAAGAGAGGCTATTGTTGGTATGTCACTGCCTCTCAATTATAATACTAGTTAATTTTCGTTTGGACTGTAGCACAGATAAAAAAAAAGTTATCTTTATACGTCATTTTCATAAATTGTAGTTTACTTCTTTCTTTTTTACAAGTATATTAAGTATAAATTAAACCTTATAAATAGAGCAAATGAGGTAAACAAAAAAAAAGTGATGTTATTCTACTTTACTCTTTAAATAGAAGCTTTTCTTTTTATTCTTTTGAAAGATGAATTTCATGGTGCATTGATATTGTTCTGTTGTTGCATGTGAGTGTAACACATGGGGCGCACTCTGCACCGCAGTTTTCAAATCTCATTAACAAAGAAAAAACAAGGTATGAAATGTGACAATCACTATTCAAGGAACCCGTGCAACGCACGGGCATTGTTCTAAATATTTTACAATTCGTTTCCATTTATTTCATTCGTCATGGACACATTTTCCATCTCAACAGCTATGCATTATCTTTGATATTGTACAACGGATTGGTATCACGCTTTTAAGAGACAATTTCAAAAGGTATATATTAATTATTTCTTTTAGGTGATATAAATTATCAATTGTTGAAGTAAAATAAATATTAATTGTTTAACCGTTTACATATCGACAAAGTAAGCATATTTGTGTTAATATTTATATAATATAAAAAGAATTTAATTGAAATACATTGAGAGTATAATTTTTTTTACACTATCATTCAATCATAAATTATTATATCATTAATTATTATATAGTAAAAGAAATTAACTTTTATGCACTGCTTGAGTAAAGAATTTTACATTTCCAACCAATTAAAGATCTAGATTGATACAATTTTTAAAATAATTATTATAAAATTTAATAAACTCATGTACATAATAGCTTATGATTGGATAAAAGTGTAAAAAAAATTATATTCTTGGTGTTTAAACTATGTTTTCATAATTAAAAATTATTGAATTTTGTAATAATTATTTTAATAATTATATTTAAGGTAATTTTTAATTGATTAATAATGTAAAAAATATTTTCATTGATATATATAAAAATTAAACTCAAAAATAATTTTAAACATATAAAAAGAAAATTCCTAAATAACTCACAGAAACCACACACTTCAACCTTATCCCAAAATTGTTTCACTCTGCAAATGTGGCAATAAAATAATAGTATTAAAAATAGCGAAAGTTATAAAGAGATACAATTTAATGCAAATTTTTTCATTTTCAGCCATTGTGATTTAGATATTACTATAATTTTATGCAAATTTTTTCATTTTCAGCCATTGTGATTTAGATATTACTATAATTTTATGCAAATTTTCATTAATTTTCATGCAATTTGTATACTTAATTTTATAAATTAAATATTAATATGTTTTTGTATAAAATTATCATCTTGTGTAATGCCTTTTAATTTATATTTTTTACATCAACATATTTTTCATGTAAATAATCAAGCCTATGCATCATTGTTATTGTTGTTATATTCATCTAAATAACACATTTTTCACTCCATTTGTTTTTTGTTTCTATTATTCCAATTTTTTTTTTATTTCTTTACTTTCTATTTGACGGATCATAATCGATTTATGAGCAATGCAATTAGCCATTATATTAGTGATTATTTGAAGAAATAAAAAAAAATTGAATGAGATTTATCTCAATCCAGCTCAGAAATAGCAGAAATTTTTAACCGTAGTGAAACCCCCTTTCCTAAGCTTAACAATCTTTCTATGTCGAGTGGCAAATCTAAGATCATGATTGTAAAGTTAACCTTCTAGCTTTGTAGATTTTGAAACATGACATTTTATTGTTTGTCGAACGTGTTGGACTGATTATATGTGTGATATTTGCATTGTCTCTAGGAGAAATGTGCTCTTTTTTTTTTTCTTTCTGGCTTAGCAATTTAACACACTGAGCAATCACTTTTGCAAGAGAATGAGACACTGACATATTGTATAACAGTTTTAAGTTCTGTAATTGGTACAAGTTAGTAAATGTACCATTCCTTTGATTTAAATTAATATTTGAATAATTTATATATAATGATATTTTAAAAAATATATTATAATATATTTCTAGGAATATGAATCAAATGCAATTTTAAATTATTATTATTATTAAGAAATTTAAAAATTAACAAAACTTCTTTTCTTCAAATAATCACTAATATAATGCCTAATTGCATTGCTCATAAATCGACCACAATATTATTTGAAACCATAAATTATACAACCTCCCATTCCTTCAGAGTGTGTGCAAAGTGAGATAACAATGATGCTTTAACACAATTTAACAAAAACATCTTATAAACTTAATTCATTTGAAGCTTATGAAAATACACCTTTTTTATTTCACGTCAGGCACAAAATCTTGATGTTGAGATGAATAGAGAAATCACGTACGAATCTGGCTGAAACTTACTGCTAAGCTATCTTATAATCTGGTTTCTCCTTCCACTTCTCAACTTTACATTTGTTTTCCGTAATATGCATAATGCATAAATTCCTCATTTTCCATTTTAAATGTAGTGTCATATTCTGTACTCTGAATTGTACATCCCCTGTATACGATGCCAAATTGTGACCAGAAAAGTCAATGAAAAAACTAGCTAGGCTCACTGACTTGAAGTGCCCTTGGGAATGACACCCTAGGCTGAAGTTAGCGTTCACGCCAGACAACTGATTACTGAACAGGAATAAAAGAAATTCCCTGCAACCAAAAGTCGATCGGATTCATAACGCCCCAGAAAGCGAGGAACAGAGCGGTTAAAAGATGTACATATGGGAACTTTGCCTTGGAATAGAGACGTAAAATTTCTAATGCTATTGGGAAAAACCTATAAGAAAAATATGAAATTCTGACAATGCAGCAACGGAACATGAGAGCAACCAGTGTGAGAGAGGGATAGGGAAAGCACAATTGAGACAATGATTCTATTCTTCCCATCCAATGAAATACGCTATATTGTACAAATCCTGATGGCGTGCAAAAAAAAATTCCTCACTATCCCGTCAATTTCCCCAATGCAAATACAATAAGCTACAAGAAAAGTTTACACTTTTTTTACATATTGTACGAAATTGGGATTGTTACCATGCAGAAAAATCTTTAAATTCACTGCTGGCAACTCCCACTTTTCTTTTCTTTACTACAACGTCTGTACCTGTGTTGTCAACAGTAGCAGATTTAGCTTGAGCATTCCTAGCTTTCAAGTACTTGCCAACGCCACCACCAACCCCCGTACCTCCAGATTCAGACGTTGCAGCGCCAGGATTGCTATACCACGAGCCTACCTTACCCTGAAAGATAAGCCAAAGTTAATAAAAAAACATTGCAGAAGTGGGGGGAAAGAACAGCAAGAGATATCTCAAATATTCTGGAACATACATTATCTTCATCCTCTGCATTCTTCTCTTTGGCATTATCCTGCTCTTCTCCCTCATCTGGTTCTGTGTAAGGATTGACAAATATCGTGACACTTAATATCTTGATTTCCTCCTGCAAGATAAATGTATGGAACATAACACATTGTTTGAAGTTGATAATGGTTAATGGATCATGAAAACATCAAATATTCCAGCAAGCACTGTTAATTATTATGTCAACTCTCCAAACCAGTGAAAACTTGCCACCATTAACAAACATGCTATTGAGGCACAGTGAAACACAAAAAAGTATTATACTGTACTCGAGTTAGTCTAAACCTGAATGTTCATAAATGAAAGTGCAAAACATTGTAATCCCACATGTTATACAATGACATGTAGTAGTAGTGTGGTAGTAGAAATAGTACCCGCCCACAATGAAAAATTGATGCACAAAACCCAAAGTCCAGACTATGTAAGGGTAAAGAATATATTTATGCAGAAGATAACAAAATATGTATAACAACAGAAGAATCTACTTTTTTAAAGCAGATCCATATTTTGTGATCATATGTTGGTAATCACAGAGGTTGAAACTTGGTGCATTTGAGAAGAATAAAACCTAAAAAGGGGGACAATGCATTGCTCACAGTGAAAAGAAATTATGACTCACCAGAGGCCGATCATCATCATCAACAGGAACCTTTTCCATCACCGATAGGGTAGTCAAGCCACCAACAACTCCTCCAAAAACTGTATGTTTGAAGTTTAGATGATTTGCAGACTTGTACAAGATGAAGAACTGGGAGCCATTAGTGTGGGGGCCACTATTTGCCATGCTTACCACACCCCTTCCAGAGTGAACTAATTTGGAGTTAAGTTCATCTTTAAAAGGCTTTCCCCAAATAGATTCACCTCCTCGACCAGTACCAGTAGGATCACCGCCCTGTATCATAAAATTCCTGCATAAAATGGATTATAAAACAATAAATCTAAGGTTTAATTTACTCCAGGGGGAAAGATGCAGAGGATGTCATTATACCTAATGTTTCTATGAAAAGCAACTCCATTATAATATCCACGTTCACAAAGAGTGATGAAGTTCTCACATGCCCTGGGTGCTATATCACAATGCAGCTCAATGTTCAAATCACCATGTGTTGTATGCAGTTGTACATATCCCTTCTTTTTTGGATTCTTCTCAACTTTCACATACTCAAATTCATTTTTTGTAACTGGATCAAATGATGTTGAAGTGAAAGACCGGGAAGCAGCACCAGTTGTGAAACGGCTTTTTACCTGAAATAGGCAACTTCATTAGAAGTTGATAATAGATAGCAAAGTGATTACTTCCCTCTCTTTTGTAAGAGATGTAATATAAAACCATTCATGTGTCTTTGCCAAACAGTTTATACCTTTAGGTAAAGATACATGAAATGATGAAACTTCATTAGAAGTTGATAAAGCATAGAATAGCAATTGCAGCCCTCTCTTCTGTTAAAGATGTAAACATAAATCGTTCATGCGTCTTACCTAACAGCTTAAGTTTTTAGGTAAAAACACATGAATGGTTTTGCTTTTATATTGCATCTCCCACATCGGCTAGGAACAAAAATGGCCAAAGTAGTCTATAAGTTTATCCAATTGATGTTTGGTTGGCCAGGGGGGGTTAAGCCAACTCTGGCTTGTCATAAGACTTAGCTGTAGGAGAAAAAAATAAGAAGAAAAAATTAAATGAGTTTCTCCTTAAGCTCAAATTAACTTATGGAGAAGTTCATTTCATTTTTTCTTATTTCTTTCTCCCTAAAAGTCTTTATGGATAAGCTTACTCAAACAGAGACAAACTTCCCCCTTGAGCTAGGTTTGGGGTGCGAGTTAGGTCCAATCTCTTGTCATTTCTAGTATAAAGCCATTCATGTGTTACAGATAATATAAAATCATTGATGGGACTCTTCCACCTATAATGTTGTTAAGTGAGGACACATTAATGGTTTTATGTTACATACTTAACATATTCATATAGTACATAGAAAGGATAATTTAATTATTCATGTGAGCTCCCAATATGTATTGGTGAAAAAGAGGTTACATCTAGAAAACTCACCATCTTTGCATTCACTGGTGCTCTGTCACCAGCCATATGCATAGCTATTCTAGCTGCAGTTTTATCATCTGCTGAGGCTTTAGCAGCAGCTGCACTTCTTCCATGTACTGAGGCAGACGCAGCATCTACAATACTAAATGCCTGAGAAACTTTGACCTCTTTATTTGGATTTGATTTGGAATCTTCTTCAACACGTGACCTTGCAGCTAAGATGGCAGCAAGTGCAGCAGCTCTTTCTTTTTGTGCCTTGCCACCGCCTCCCCCATGCAATGCAGTTTCCTTTCCTTTCTCAGTTCCAAGCTCCTTAAGCATTTGCTTTATATCACCCGACATGTTTATGTTATAGGTTGGATCTGAACTCATTTTCTGTAGTTCTGAAGAGAGAAAAATCTGAATGTGTCATAGCTAATATTAAGAGCAACAACAAAAGCAGCAACATCAAGATTGACGACCAATACGAAATTTATAGCTGTCAAAAAGGAATGAGCTAGCATACCTTCATCATCAACTTTCAAACTATTTTTAACATGATCAAAATCCAGAAGAACCTTGCTGTCAAGTGCATTAGGATTCTGCACATAGTACACAGACAAACACCAACACTTGATAGATACTAAGCCAATGAAAGATGAAGGAACGGAAAAAATGTTCTTGTTCAAATCCAACTTACTTGAATGGTTATAAGGTCATCCTTAGTGAATGGCTCATCGGTGAGGAGCTCCTTCCAGTTTTTTGTCTTAATATTTAACTCTTTAACAGCCTAATTCCCATAAATAACTTATATAAATATAAATATCATCTGCTTAAGAAATTAGCATTATTAACACTAAGGATCCTGAAAAACAAACCTCATAGCAGAACACATTTCCTGTGGTCTTCACTGCCACAATATGAGTAAATTCAGTGAAAACTTTGTTTAGCACTGGACAATGATATTCTCCTGCAGAATGACAAAGAAAGGTTAGTCAACACAAAACAGCTAGCAAACTGAAGATAGTCAGAGAGTAACATAAAAATGATTAAGAGAGGGTAAAAAGGGTAGTGTATTAAAATAGTAAAATGGAGCTACAAGTTTATAATACCTCATTAGGAATCAAGAATAGAAATGGGAAGGAAAAGAAAGATTTTATTGAATTGAATGGAAAGAACAGAAAAAGGAGAGATATCTCTCCTCCAAGGGTTTCCCCTTCACAAATGGTTAAAAGTCTCTAGCCAACTCTTCCTATATAGCTCATCCCTGTGTAACCTTGGAAAGTTAAGAAATAGAAGTTACCAATTCTTCTCCTAAATTACAATAATAGTTTGGGTAAACCATTTGAAAGATGCAACAGTTATTCAATGCAACTAAAATCATTCCTTCAACCACCAGCAGAACAGGTAAAGCCACTGTTAACTGAACCATTTTGGCAAAATATTACAGTATACACATTAGCGTTTTAAGTTTTCAGCAATAATAAAATGATTAAAAAGAAAAACTCCATTGCAGATTTTTTAATTCAGACACCTCTCCAATAGTATGTACAATCAAGGGAACAACGGATCACAATAATAATTCAATGTCAACAATAATTTGCGGGCATGCAAGGATTTAAATTAGAGGAACCTACACATGACAGCAGAGTCTCATACCAAGCAAGCATTAGAAGTGAAGCTAATAAAACATCCCAATGAAATGAAGCAATTAACTTAAAAAAACAAAAACAAGAAAATAAAAATTCAACTTAACACACACAAAAAAAGAAAAAAGGTGATAACCTTCTGAATTCTTGTGGAAAGTTAGAGAAATGAGATCCTGATGCTTGAGAGGAGCTCCAGTGACTGGATGTTTGCCATATTTTACAATATAGGGAGTTATATTCCTGAAGCCAAATATATCAATCAAATAATTGGCAACAAAAGTGAAAATTTATTATAATCGTAACATAACGGATCGCAGAGAAACTCACATATTATCGAAAACACTGCCATCAGGTGTGCAGACCGGTTCTTCAAACGGAGTAAATGTAAGCCTAAATAATTAAAATAAAATGAAAGAATGAATGAAAAAGAATTGAGTTAAAAATGAACGAAAAAGAAAGTGAGAGGAGGGAGGTATCGTACGAGCAGCAATAGAAGGGAAGACGTTTGAAGGGAGTGCGATTTTCTTTGGATTTAGCGCCTCCCCATTCCGTTGCCCACTCAGTTTTGGTGATGAACATTCTGTCTTTGCTGTGCTGCTTCTTCCCCATTGCTACTTGCTAGGGTTTTTCTTAATCACTACCTAGATAATTAATTTTATTTTGTTCGTAGTTGGAGTTGAAGTTAAATATGAGATTGTGCTTCGCTTTGCGGCGATTTTCAGAAACAGATTCCACCACTCGATTTTCTCCTCTCTCTCCGCGATTTGCTTAACACCGCCGTGAAGTCGTTTCTGGACCGGGTAGCACTTTCGACACTTCGAAAATGAAACGGGCCTTGGAATTTTATAAAACAAAACTAATTATCATAATTATTTATTAAGAAAATAAAAGCTAAAAAATTAAATATGTTCTTATATTATAAAATTGAATACTCATTGTCAGAGAGAACTTTCTTTATTTTCTAAAAAAACAAAAATTGGTTATATTTTTACTTTCTCAATTAACTCACTTTTTATATTTTGTTTCATTTCTCATTAAATTATCATTTTCACATGAGAGTAAAATAAGTTTTTAAAATTTCACATTTTTTAAATTTAAATTATTATAATGAATATGTTATAATCTTTATATATTTTAACTAAATCATAGTAGTATTTTATTATAAATTATAACAATTGTTATTGTATTTAAATTTATTTATTGTTATTATTATTTGTATCTTATTATCTTTAAAATTAAATTAAATCCAATTTTATTTTAAGTTCTGACCATATTTAAAATATTAGTTATAAATATACATACTATTATCTTTAAATTTGAATCAAATTTAATGGTTTTTTAAAAAAAATATATATATTATAATCTGATGCATTGAATTAATATAATAAAGTGGTTTTATTCTTAAAAAAATAATAAATTGGTTTTGTTTGATATAATTAAATGGATATATATATATATATATATATATATATATATATATATATATATATATATATATATATATATATATAATATTTATCCCATGCATTTGGTGCGATTAAAATACTAGTTATTATAGTTTATTTGATTTTTCCTATTAAATTCTGTATTATAAATTGAAATATACAACATAAAGAGTAAGAATTAAACTCTCTTCACTTTTTAATTAGATATTTTAAATATTTTATTCTTTTCTCTTTAGATGTGTATATCACATACTACTGCCAATTCAGAATAAAAAATCACATACTACTGCTACAAGTAGCAAAAAAGAATAGTTTTATATTATTAAGATAAAAATATCATATATATATATATATATATATATATATATATATATATATATATATATATATATATATATATATATATATGATATTTTTTTAATTGTTTCTATCTTTCAACTTATCCTCTTTTATATTTGTCTTAAAATTTTGTCAAAAGAAAAAATCCGTCTTTAATTGTTCCTACATTGATAATATATCTCACCTTTATTAGAACTGGATTACTTTCTCAAAATTGTTTCTTCTGATCATTTCTTGCATAACTGCCTAGTCATTTTTTGTATAGATAAAGACTGGTTGATTCGCTGCTGGACAGATGTCACTTAAGAGTTAAGACTGCGAACAAATCCTCACAAGTCAAAAGCACTACACATTCAATAACAAACATCTATTTTCCAAAAAGATATGCTAGATTATTACGTCCTTTTCCCTATACCATAATACCAATCAACACCAATTCCTTCCTCATGGATCCACCTAATGCAATGAAGCTTTAATGAGCAATTTTTCATGCGCCTTGCTACCAGATGGAAGCAGATGCGTAGGAAACGATGATTTCCTTGCTGTTGGAAGGAGCAGTTTTATGTTCCTCCGACCATGTTACATATTATTATACCTACAACACACAAGAAAGACAGACCCCATTCAAGAAATGTCAGGCCAGGAGGTATCCATTTTTCTCCAAGTAGGATATTACTATTTCTGCCGTATCACTTGGAGACATGCATTCACTTCCTTTTTGCTGTAATACTATCTGCAAGATAATGAGAAAGTGTAATCAATTTAATGAAAGTGCTGCTGAAGTTTCAAAGGGAAAAGCAGGGGCTAAATTATTCTGACATTTCATTCACAATGTCAATTTTCCCCTTCAAAGTGGGATTCCGGGAAAATAAAATAATTTTTTTTCATAAGTCAGTATGGTATACTAAAATTTGTTCATATTATTCTTCTTTTTCAATACTAATCACTGTATTAGTCTAACATTTGTGCAACCTCACAACTGTACGGTGGTTCATATGGATCATCTATCCCTGTGAAACCTGCAAAATTTCAAATAATAATTCAATACTGATGCAACTTTTTTTTTTTTGAAAAGCAATACTGATGCAAATTCGACCAGCAATAAAAAGACAAAGCAGCACAACCTATGCAGATAACCTGGTGGTGAAGCTAGGTCTAGTATAGTTAAATAATAAACCAAGATACCTTTAATCTTTCCAGCTCGAGCAAGCTTGTAAAGTCCCTTTGGGTCTCTTGCTTCACACACATCCAGTGGCACGTCTATGAAAACCTGCAGCATTTGTAGGTTGAGAGGATTGTAAACTTTGCAATGGAAATGAAGAACCTCCTGTCTTGCTTAATATTCATAGTGTTCACCATTGTTAGCACTTTGCAAATCTTTTCACAACATAGTTTGTTTCTCCACAATAAGAATGTACCTCAATAAAATCCCCCTCTGGCAATAGAGCTCGGCAAGCATCCCTATCCTTTCGGTAGGGTGATATTAAACTGGCAATACAAATAACACCTGCATCTGCCAAGAGTTTTGATACCTCACCTGAAAATTATTTGTCATGTGATGTTTGAATACTAATAAAAAATAGTTATATAGCAAAATTCACGATGGAGAGAAGAACTTTTGTTCGTGCCCGTCTATATATATATGCATGTGTGTATATATATATATATATATATATATATATATTCGTATGCAGTAACTGACCAATCCTTCGTATGTTCTCTGATCGATCTTCTGCTCTAAAACTAAGATCACGGTTTAGACCATGTCGAATATTGTCACCATCAAGGATATAAGTCAACTTTCCTTTGGAGTGCAAGCTTCTACTCAAAGCACATGCCAGAGTGCTTTTTCCTGAAATCAATGTGTCTTAAGGGTCTAATTGAGCAGATAGAGAGAATGAAAGCTAAGGTAATATCCTTAAATTCTAAAGAAACTAGACACAATTGCTTTCATTTTCTTGGTTGACTAATTGACTATCAGTAGATATTCTACATGAGATAATTATAATTGGAAACTAACGTGAAACTGCTTCATGAAAGACCACGCTGTAGTTTAAAGCATTCATAAGCTAAGAAATCATTGAATCGACTGGCTTCTGTTCATTATTTCATTCTTATCAGGAAAAATGGTCAACTGTGGTTGCATAGATCAGAGAAAAGAAGTTGAGAATGGTACATAGTAAACAAGATGATTCAGAGCATCATTTTAACGGTTTAGTTATACTACAATATGAGGCGTTATGGAAAAAGAGGTATATCAAAATGAATGTTCACTGTTTCTGCCTGTGCATATAATGTCATGACTTCTATAAAAAAAGAACAGCAAACGCCAGAACAATTAAAACACCATTGGAATCTTGGAGGCATTTAAGAATGATGAAAGGAAGACAGGTTTCTGTTACTCCGCACAATTGTGCGCTTATTTCAGCTTGACAACAATGAACTAAAGCAAACATTCAGAAACAATTTCTATATATTTAGAAGTTGACTGAATTTCACAAACCTGAACCACTGAGACCTGTTAACCATATGACGCAGCCCTTTTGCTGAAGTAGCTGCTGTCTATCAAGTTTCTGGATTGGACATTCGTGCCACAAAATATTCATCGAATTCCCAATATTTGACATCTCGGTAAGACTTTTACCTAGCTAGATAATAACTCGGTTAAAGATTTCAAAGATCTTTTTTTTTTTAATTATAATCATATGGTTTAGAATTAGAGTCCATAAAAAGTTGCATAGATAATCACCTGTTTGACAACTTTTCTTTTGTCATAAAAAGTTGTCAAAGGCTCGTAAATAGCATATATGAAAGCTCAAACAGTAGCAAATTAATGAAGTCCATGAGATTTCCAATTTCAAAAATAGCAGGAAAGAGAAACAAGTGTTTACACACTTATAATTTTATTTAGGATAAAGTTGCATAGACACCATTATGCTAGTTGATACCTTGAGAGAGAAAGACAGAGAAGAACTGTAGGTATGATAAGTAATATGATTTGATAGGAAGAAAGAGATAGAAAGAAAACAAAGTTGTCAAATAGATGTATATTATATATAGGTGCCCATATATAATTACTCATTTTATTTATGTTTATTTGGACAATCACCTTGGTAGCCTTTCCACCAGATATATGTTCAGGTTTCACCTATGATCAGATATTCCTGATAAATCTATTACTCTAATGTTTTTGTCCTCCTCTATCTCCCCAAAACCACTCAAACAACTCTAGTTCAATGTTTTATAGCAATAAAGGCATTGGTGAACATGTGCGCAGATCTTAAGTTGACCTTTTAGCAAATATTGTAAAAAAAATATTCTCTTACATTATACACCAGATCATTTAGCTCGTGTCATATTAATTAGCCTTTAAAAGTATTCTTGAGTGGTTGAATAAAATTTTATTTAAGATTTTCTGTTTGGCAGAGCAAGGATAGAAACGTTAATGTAGCTACAAATCACTGAATAATATTTAACGTTGAACATGTGACCATTTTATATGGTGGCAGACTGACAGTTGGGCGTGTTCATTATCTATTTTCAGTATAGACTAGTCCAAGATCTTGAACAATCTCATTCCACACTTCACTTTCTCCTATAGTGTAATAATTAAAAACCTAATCCCACTCTCCATTGTCAAACAACAGAGAATAAAAGTATCAAGACGTTGTGCATGCCTCATATTTTCTTATTATATGCGCACGGAAGCAGAAGCTAAGGGACGCCCCCATGGTACAGGAAAGGAGTAATTTTCTAAATATGTACTGTATTAATTTATATGTATGAGATGTAACTATATTTCTGATTAATGAAAAATACACAGCCACTTTGCTTCCGATGACAGGCAAATTGTCAAATTTCGTTAATCCTTTTTTTATTGTTAAGAACTGAACTTAGGGACGAGCAAATTTAAAACAAGTCATGCACATTGTTCAATAATTAACCAACTGAGTTACACGTTCTTATTAAATTTCATTAATCCTTTTCATGTTTATGTTTCTATTGTTTATTTTAAAATTCTGTTTCTGATTTCTTAACACAACACCAATAATAATCTAATAAATAAAGAGCAACGAAAGCATTTAAAAAAAAAATCCGGATTGCTGATCTTGATAGAATCTGAAAATAAAATAAAAAGATAGTACCAGATAATGCAGTAGATTGATTGATGCCATTAGGCTTGTTGACTTGATGTCCCTGGCATTTAGGATTACCGTCATCGATCAAAGACGCGCCGTGATCTTCCTTAGCCATAATCGGCTTCAACAAGCTTTTACGACCACGGCTTAATCCAACAGCATTGATTCCACAGAACTTTGCGAACCCCAGCTTACATTCGATGTTCTGGAACATTGCACAACTACACGCTTGACACAGTGCTTGTACAGAGCTCATCTCCACCCGCAGCACAAAAGAAATTAGGTGGAAAAATGAAGATAAACTGTGTTAAGCAAGACCCAAAAACATACAAGAAGATACTGTCAGTTTGTTACACTAATTAAACCAAATAACAGGTTTTTGTAGCTTATATATATCATTAAGAAACCAGTACGGCAGTACCTGAAGGAAGTGAATTGTCTTTTAATCTAGTCAGAAACCAGTATATATCATTTAAGATATGTAAGTGAGTGTTGTCTTTTCTGACAAATGAAGCATTAGCGAAGCGAAGACACATCATCATGTTGTGCATGTGGAGGTGGCGGGAGCTGAACTGCGTATTCAATTCTATGTGGGCACGTTAAGGTGGAAAATGACACTGGCTGGCGTATTAGAGAGAAGAATGAAGCTTATTTATATTTCCTTTGAAATTTGTCCAAAGTAATCATGATGGATTTTGTTGTTCTTAATAATGATGTTCAACTTTTCGGTCCAAAAACAATTCCTATTGAGTTGTCTATCTGTTTTAGGCTTTAATATCAAATAAAGCATTCCGTAACCTGAATGCCCACTTGTTCTCTTTTTCTTTAATAATCAAATAATGACAGAGAACTGATACCTGTGATTTGTGATAAAACTGGAGATATTGCGATTTGTCATTACTCATTGGATACAGATAAAGGTGTGGCCAAGGCAAAGCTACATCCTTTTATCCTTTAAATCAACTTATGCGGCACTAATTATCAACAGTGATTGAGTTAAATCAATAATTGAGAATTAAGTGGAGACTGTCTGCACTAGCTACTTTTTTTTAGGGTCTGCACTAGCTACTAATTAACCGCACTCAGTCACTATAGAGCATCAATTTAATTTTCACTAGTACATGTATCCCCTGAGATGCACCGGTCGAATTGTGTGTGGATGAAATATATTTTTTATTGTTTAAATAAATTAAAAAGAATAATGAATGATAAATGTATTTTTATAAAAAAAAAAGTAATATAAGAATTATTTTTCGCTTTCATGGTCAAATAATCTCTACTTTACTTCATTTAGCTAATCTTTTCAATCAAAATAGAAATATCACAACATTTTAGTGATTTTCAAATAGTCAGTAATTTATGAGAAAAAATTGTTATAAATTCTTAAACACAACAACTCTTTTCAAATAGTGATTTCTTAAACATATTTTTCTTATTTTATGCCTAGCATGTGTTTAATTCTAATTACCTTTTTGTTGAAGAGATAATTAAGATTTAATATTATGTGGCAACTAAAAAAAAAAAGTGTGTAGGTTTACACTTCAACATGGCTATTAAACTTTTTTTTTCTTCTAGTATAGTTTTTCTACAAGCTTTTTGTTTAATTCATTTTTTTAATTTTACTTTGGTCTGAAATTAGTATCATGGAAATTACATACAAAATTAAGATAAAAAACTACATGATGAGTTATTTTAAGAATTTATATTTTCCTTTGTTTTAACACAACTCTTTTGGCTCTTTTTCAACATGCTAGATGCGCAATTGATTACTGCTTGCTATCAGCACAACTTTTTTTTGCTAAATATATACACATCTCTTCAACAGTAGATATTTTCTAAAACTAATTCAAACCTAACGACATGTGGCGAATACTTCAACGAATTAACGCATGAAATTAATTGTTAGGTTCAAATAATATTTCAAAACGACATTAACGAAAAATAGCAACTGGCTTTGGCAGTTTGGCCAATGGCCCAAGACAATCTTGCGAAAAAATGAAAAAAAAAAATTGCGTAAAATATTACTACATCAACGACAACATTAGTACTCCTATATACAGCCTTTCATGAAACATGACATATACGCCTTGGAGCAACCTTTGTAACTAAGTTTCTTCAGTAGTGTTTGACGTAGACTTTGATATCCGAAATGCATGCTTGAGACCAGTTATGAGCTTACTATGGCGAAGAAAC
This sequence comes from Glycine max, assembly GCF_000004515.6. Classification (NCBI taxonomy): domain Eukaryota; kingdom Viridiplantae; phylum Streptophyta; class Magnoliopsida; order Fabales; family Fabaceae; genus Glycine; species Glycine max. Next base: position 3,576,551 of record NC_038247.2, read on the forward strand.
TTGGTCATCTTTGGGGTCTTGCTATCGTCATGACATGATGATCCCACAGACAAATTGCACATCCCCCCGGCCACTTCCTTATTTTTCCTCCTTACGTTGTCAAGCACAAAACCCGAAGACGAAACAGACCCTCTTCCTCCCCTCTGTATTTTACTGCTCTCTGCATCTGCTGGAACAAAATGGAAACTTGCGAAACGCTCTGAGTTCAACACATTATTATTATTCCTTGTGTCATCCTCCGCTTGGTGATGTTCATGAAGGATCTTCTTCATGCCCCTAAGTTCTCTCTCGAGGCTTTGAATACGAGAGTAGGTGGAATCCATGGTCTCTTTGATCTGTGTCGTTTCGCGATCAGCCGTGTCACGCTGCAGAATTTCTCTTAGGGACGTTCGTTCTGGTTGTTGTTGTGCACCGGTGGTGGCCGGGGCCCTGGCCGCCGCAGTGACGGAGCGGCGAGTGTTGAGATGCTCCATGAGTATCGCTCTCACTATGAATCTGAGCGGCATTCGTGGGTTTTGAACACAGTCAACGAGAGTGTGAGACGAGAGCCTAGAACAGTCTATGCTGTTGCATATCTCCGATTTCTGTTCCTCTGTTAGTTTACCGTACTTGTTTTCCTTCACAAATGACAATAAATGATTATGAACGAAAGATCAGTGATAATTATTGTTTAAGATGGACGTTTTAGGCACGTGGTTATGTTTTATGGATCGTAGAAATGTTAAGAGGTGCACTTTAGATTTAGATTAAGTGTGTTTAGATTGATTATGATAAAATTAATTTAAAATTATTATAAAATTGGTTATGATAAAAGTAGAAGTTACTTTATTTTTACTTATTTCAATTTTATCATAATTTTAAAAACAATTCAAACATGTAAAATTTAATTAAAATTACAGTTAATCCACCTCCCCATAATTTACCATGATTTTGGCTATCCAAACACACATTTAACCTAACTCATCATTTCTACATGGAAAGAACATTTTTTCAAGAAACATATTTCAATAACCAGATAGAAATGTTTTTTGTGATTCTGTAATTGGTTCATTTTTAATACAAATAAAATGCCTTTCATGTGATTTGCAAATGTGTTTTTCCTCAATCAGTGTTCTTTTAGATAAAAACTTTTTCTTTTTAATATCAAAATGACTTGTAATATAGTAAACAAAAAAGAATTGTTATAATAGTATAAATAATAAGCATAATAATAATAATATAATCACAATATAAAAGTAAAAAGTAAATAACATTAATAAAAAAACGGAGAAATAAAAACAAAACAGAAAAAAGTAAGAAGTTAACAAAATACAGTTAGGACCATTATTCTAATATATAAAAATATATGCCAATTAATATATTTTATTGAATTAGTCTTTTATTTATTACATTTGAGATTTTGAATGTGTATTTATTTAGTTAAATTAATTAGCATATAACAGATTTTGATGATTAATTTGAACAATGAAAAATACATTCATATTAGAATTTAATGATGATTACTTTCTCATCAATAATTAGTTATTATTTCTTATCACATTAAAACATAAAGTAATTTTTACTTTTCAAAATATTTTTTATAAAAAGCTCATTTTTTTTCCAAAGGCTTAGCCTTTTTCTTTATGGGTTAGAAATGTAACAGACCAAAAGTTTAGCCTTTAAACAAAAAGTATTGAATTATATTACTATTTTTTTAAAATGATATTACATGAGTATTTGAGCATACAATATTCAATAAAAACCAATGCAAAAATGTAACCTGAAAATTTAAGCATTAGTTAGTTTTACATTTTAATAAGATTAGTTTTAAGTCATTAAATATGACTAATCCACGATAAATTAAAAATGTAGAAAGTCAAAAAAATGATTCAACAAAAAAAAAAAGAAGTCAAAAGTTGATTCTCATAAAGGCAAAGGAGATGTCTGATGTGCACTTGTGCAGATGATGTAGGAAAAAGTTTTGATCTACTGTTGTAATGCGATTGCGTTATATGAGATGATGACACGTGTACATAAAAAGATATAAGGTGACACGTGGCGTACCTTGAGATAAAGATCAACCATCTTGTATAGAACGTCGTGGTTGTGTAACCTTCTGTTCAGTGAATACGATACCGTTTGAAAATCCTGAGGGTGCATACCTACGACGTCGTTTAAACACGAAACGTCGTCTTCCCAAACCAGCGCTTCAATACACCTGCTGGCAAGCGACGCCGTCGTTTCGGATTCGGGGAGCAGAGCCACGCACGAGCGCAGAACCATCGACGCGTCAATGCCAACGACTCTCTCAAAATACGATTCGGTTACTTCACGGAGATTCTCTTCTCCCGTCATGCCCAATAACTCCGCCGCCACTCTAACGGTGGCAACGTTACTCGGCGTTAAGTGGACTCTGCGGCTGTAACAGAATTCAGCCACCGCAGCGAAAGTCTCGGCCGTTATGTTTAACGGCGGGGAGAGAGTTAGGTTAGAAACTCCCGTTAGATACCGTTTGAGGTATGAACTTCTTGATATCAGACGAGCCTAAATAAAAGTAAAAGCCGCAACAATAGGAGAAAGAATTTAAGGTATCTATCTATAAAATGTATATCAAATATATCAATGAACAAAGTGTTGCACATATTTTTATGTGATTAAAGGAATGTCCCCTTTTGCTGGGTTTAAAAGCAGAGCTTTTCAGACAAAGCAAAGCGTTACTAAAAGTGAAAAAGTATATGCAAAATTAACGTGTAGTAGTAGTAAATAGAATTATGGTCAGGACCTCTTGTGAAGCGAACAAAAAGAAAATGATACATGTGTGGTGGGATTCCTTTGTCTTCTTTTCTTTATATATGCCCGGGAAAATGACAATTAATCTGGGTTCTGAATTATCCTAAGGAGGAGAATTTAATCCATTGCACTGTAAAAGATGCTGACACGGGTGTGTATATAACTGTATTATGTTATGTCTGTGAGCAAGAACCATATATATCCCTTGGTTTCACAGGGTGTTCAACAAAGAACATGGGTTGTTGACCACTCTTAAAAACATTTTGAGCTAGCTGGAGTGTCCGATACTGAAGGCAGGATATTTTCCCAAGGGGTTGGTAGGCCATACCTCCCCTTTTAATGTGACTAAGGAAATTCCCACTTGCAGTACAATTCTTAATCATGTCAAATTCTATCATTGAAATACATAATTATTATTTTTTAATTTTCTTCTTCTGTAAAGTCACATTTTCACACCCCAACCCCAAAATTGCAAATTAGTATCCAACCTTGGATTTGTACAAGTATACTATATATTATCACCGAAAACTTACTTTCTTTAAGGGATTTTTGTACTGTATTCAAGTCATATTTTTGCATGTATATTAAAGAAAACACCAAAGATAAACGAGTGTACCGCTAAAAAAGAATCACAAACTTGCGGTTGCATCAGTATTATTGTAAACTATTTTGATCCAGAAAACTAAGAAAAAAGATACACTAATGTAAACAATTTTGACGGAAGAAAAAAAAAGGAAGGGCAATATTGCGTTACCAAAAGAAAACGGCAAATTAAACAACAACAAATGAATGAGCAAGATTATTGGTGAATCGACAAACCTTGTGCAGACGAAAAGAGGTTCCTTGAACACATATCAAGACATCTGGTTCACAGCCGGAGTCAAGAGACCTGAATGAATTGATCATAATTTCATTAAAAACATAGAGGGTGGGTAGGGGAACTGAATTCTTCTGCATTTATTTATAGAAGGAAAAGAAAAATGAAGTATGAGAAAGATCGAATTGGCACAAACCAAGCATTGACTATGGAGTGGAGTGATGGAGGAGGAGAAGAGGAGGAGGATGGTGAAAGAGAGGGAGAGGAGGTTGAAGAGAACTCGCGTTCTTCCTCGTAGATGGTCTCGAATTGGTTCCAACCCCTCATCTCATCGGTGACCTTGGCTTTGAATGAAAACACACGGTTTTCAAGGGTGTCTGAATGCTCTACTGTTATTTCCATGGAGGCCATAAATATGGTTTCGGAAGCCTATTAATGCCACATGTGATGACTCTTAAATGCACGCTTCAATTTGCCTTTGCTTATTTCATTTCTATTCTTATTATGTCATCATAATTCATAATCCCCTCCAATTTCCTATTCTCACCCAAATTCTCCCCTCCTCATTCTGTGCTTTCTTATTTCATTTCTATTATATTTGTTATAATTTTTTAAAACAGTTTTACATTATTATTTAATAATAAATTATTAATTGAATTATTTTTAAATAAATATTTTACACTTTTAGTGCATAATTTTTTTTCTTTTAAAAAAATTATTCTCAAGTATTATTTATAACTCTCATTTTGATCATATATAATTTTCTATATCTGTATTTCCTTTAGAACTTAAAAGGGATGAAAACATGATATTATCAACAAAATAATTAAGGAAGTTATTATTTAAAATACCAATAACTTCCTTTTATTTAGATTATTTTGAATTTTAAATGATATTATTAAAAATATTTAAATGTAACCAACATATTTTTAGATATAACTAAAAATAACATTTTTAGTCATAATATTTTTTAGAATGTAATTCTGAAAATGTAATATTAGGAGTGTTCAATCCAAAATAAAAAAAAACCGAAAAACAAATCAAATCATTTTTTTATTTGTTTGAAATATTTATTTTAAATTGATTAGTCTGATTCGTTTTGTTGTTTGTGGTCTTGAAATCGAATCAACCAACAGGTTTACATTATTTAAGTGTCACATGTTTTATATATATATATATATATATATATATATATATATTACTTGAGTTTTACAATTTTTATAGTATTGTGTATATGAAATTTATATATTGTATATCATTTTTTTTTCAAATGATTTTTGTAAGAAATGTTTGGTTTAAAATGAATGAAAAATTTGATAGATTTTTATGGTAAAACATTTAACATATTAATAAGTTTTGTAGATGGGTATTAACAATTTTTTAATGTAATTTAATTTAAAATAAAAAAGTATATAAATTTTAATGAAATAATATTTTAATAAAAATTCAACCAAAACAATTCATAAAATATTGGTTTGGTTCAAATTTTATTTTAAATGAAAATCAAATCAAATCAAACCACATATATTTTATAAGTTTAATTTGAGTGACTTTTTAATAAAAATTTGAACCAAATAGAGTTATGAATAGCATACTTAACGTAATATCTTAAAACAAACGTTTCTTTTGTTATTATTATTATTATTTTTTATACCCAATTATTGTGCAATAAAAAAGTCACTGTCTCATGAGCAATAAATCAAAACCTTCTTACTTGTCTCATGAGTAAACCAATAAGATGCAATAACCGAAGGCAAACAATTTCCTCCCTCTTTAAAGGCTATTTATGCATTCTGCCATTCCGAACGTTTCAACTTTTCTCAGTTGAATTTTTATAAAACGCAAGGGTAAAATTATTTTCATTGCTGTATAATTTAATTTTATATACAAAATTTATTCAATAGAATTGACTATGGTAATAACTGCATAAGATATTAAATTCATTAGGAGTAAAATACTATCATTAAATTTAAGTATGGAATTTTTTTATAGTAATAAATATATATAATATATGAGAATTAATTTGTTTTCTACTTTTCTTTTTTATAGTTTGAAATGACTGAAATGTTCAATTATACAAAGTTATTTTTTAGAAAACATCCTTAATTCAACACAAAAGTGACAAAACATATAATGAACTTAGTACTACATATTTTCTCAATATTTTTTCTTCTTGATTAGAACCAAAATATATATATATATAAAAAAAACAGTGCATCTCACCTAGTCAAACAGGCCCTATCAAATTGGGCTAGCTTGGCGGTCATAATCAGGGCCCGGTCCAAGACCATACAAAATGCAATTAAAATTTAAAAATGAGAAGAAAAGGAGTGAAACTGAAAACCCTAAATCTCAGTTTTTCTTATACAGCCACTCTTTCATTCTCATTGCCGTCACACAGAGAGAGAAGAGACAATGAAGTTTAACCCAAGGGTTTCCTCAAGCCGTCGAAAGAGCCGCAAGGCTCACTTCACCGCTCCGTCGAGCGTGCGTCGCGTCCTGATGAGCGCGCCTCTCTCGACCGATCTCCGGTCGAAGTACAACGTGCGGTCCATTCCGGTTCGCAAGGACGACGAGGTGCAGGTGGTGAGGGGAACCTACAAGGGCCGCGAGGGCAAAGTGGTCCAGGTCTATCGCCGCAAGTGGGTCATCCACATCGAGCGCATCACCCGCGAGAAGGTTAACGGCTCCACCGTCAACGTTGGCATTCACCCTTCCAAGGTTGTCGTCACCAAGCTTCGAATGGACAAGGACCGCAAATCCTTGCTCGATCGGAAGGCCAAGGGTCGCGCCGCCGCCGACAAGGAAAAGGGTACCAAGTTCGCTCCTGAGGATGTCATGCAGACCGTCGATTAATTTCTCTCTTTACTTTTTTGCCCTCTCTGTACTTTCTTATTTGCTGCTTTTGTTTGTGGTTTGGATCTCAAGGGTTCCGCTATTGTGAGGCCTTTCTGTTTTGTTTAATTTAATCAAATGCTTGACATTATTACTGCTATTGTTTCCTGCTTTTATTGTTTTTTTTAGCTGTTTTCGCTTTGTGATGTCCAGATTGCCGCAGTATTTTGATTTGATTAACTAATTAGGTTTTTGAGTGCTGTGTTAAAATGTGACTGGATAGGATTGGAGATGGAAATGTGATTTCGAGTAATAGAATTTAGATTGGTCTCACTAAGCACATTTATGCTGATAAAAGAAAAACTAAGTACTTTTATGGGTTAGGCAAATAGTTGGTATTTGTGCTGTAATTTGAGTTGAGAGTTTAATTATTGTGCAATCACCCTTTTACAAGGAACTGTGTTGCAGATAGAGGTTATAAGTAATTATAGTCTTAAACTCGTAAGATTTGCTTCTTGATGCGTGGAATATTTATGGTGATTCTCCATCATGCACGTTTTTAAAGTGCTCCTGCCCCCTTCCCAAATTTCTATATAAAAAAAGACTCAAATCAAAGGTGCATTTAAAGGTTTATGGTTGTATTGAGTGGTGCCTTGAGTCCTGAGAACACAATGCATGTTTTCCCAATGTTTTTTGATTGGACTACAATATGTCTTGTTTACTTACTGTAGTCTCATAGTGATGATATCAAATTTATGTTTGCTTGTCATTATTCATCCTGGCATCTTGTTGCAATTATAATTCCGTAGTCTCTCCGTTGGCTCTGGTCACTAAGGTTGCCCTTATTATCCTTGTGACCATGTTTTGGAAAGTAATGATGGCTCATTTTTCAAAGGGTCTGTAATCATGAAGTCTTGAATAACACTCAGGCTTTGACGTGACAAAAGTCTCTTTTCAAGTGATGAGTTAAGATGCTTTCTCTGCCAGGAGTAGTGTATTATTTTCCTTTCCTAAAATTTGATTTCACCTGAGTTAAGATGCGTGGAACGAAAGCTTTAACAAAAACGTATCAAATGTTGAAATTGTGAGAGATGCTTTGCCATATGTTAGTTATGTATGTATTTTTCCCCCTGGATTTCAGATTTTTGTTAGTAGTTTCTGTCATTGGTCTTTTGAGATAATAAAATAAAAATGAATGCAATATTAGTTTTACAGGGCTATAATAGTATTAATAATTTTACTATATTTTTTGTATTTACTTAAATAAATCAATTTATTTTTTTGATTTAGAGAGATTTTCCACAAACAATATATTCTAGCTTACCACGTATCCATTTGGTTGAAAGAGACATGTCAGTGACATTGTTTTGACCCTCTTTATAACACTTGTTAACTCTTACTTTCGTTGACTAAAATTTGTTAACATATTACACTATATAATGTTGCACCAGTACCAATCCTTTTAAATGTAATTTTTTCATTAACAAACTAAAGATATAGCAAGTGTTTTTTGTACTTTTATTTCAATTTAAAAATGTAATATAATTATATATTTTAATTGATATTAAAATTTTAAAAGTATAACATGTTGAAAGAATCCCCTAGTCCTGTACAAAATATATAAAAGTGTTTACTATAAACATTGCCATGTTTAATATATCAACATAGTATTGCCATGTTTAAGAAATTTATAATATAAACCGTGTTAAGTAATTTTATTGAGGAAAAAAAGGTTTAACATGTGATTAAGGGAATGTGTGCATTTGCAATTCATTTAACACGTCTTTGTAATGTGTAAACAAATTCAAAAAAATTACCCCGGACCAAACTATATATGCTTAAGGTTGCATAAAACTTAGAAAATATTATTTCTGGTTCTTTTTATAAGAAAAATGTATTTTTATATTATGCTTGCGTCTTATAAAAATGTCTGATAAAATAAATATAAAATATATTAATGAGACTTTATATTATACTTGCCTGTGAATTTTCTCATTCAATTTTTTTTACACATTTTACTGTTTATATTTTTTAACATTTACACATTATATCATCCATTTTTTTTTTCATATTTTAACATCATATTTTTCAATTATGTGTATTTTACCATCATATTTTTTAACTTTTGCATATTATACAATCATGTTAACAATTTTGCAAAAAATAGTAACATCATTTTTAGGGACATGCCAACATCTCAATACACATTTCAAGAATAATTAAAATGTGGAAAATTGAAAAGTAATAAAAAAAACTTGAAAGATAAAATTCGTAAAATTGTGATAGTTAAATGATAAAATATGTAATGAAGCCAAATTTTTATATAAAAAAAGGTAAAACATCAATATTTTTTTAACAGGAGAGAATAATGGCTGAACTGCGTATATATGTGTGTTAAATCTAAAAATTCAAGGGGCATAGACACTTAACGAGGCCAATGAAAGACGAGATCTGTTTTTCTTTTTCAATTCTATCTCATATAGTTCAAAATTTTGGAAGGCGAGAGGAAATGAGGACCATAGTTTTGTCCCTCCAATATTAGGAGAATTTGGAGACGGAAAGTCAATTGTAATTTTTGGACTGTACCGACAATATTTTCCTATAATCATTTTTAACTCTGAACCTCTCCATTAAATTTTCCTAAAATCGCCTGACACTATCTCAATTCTTACGGATAAAAATAAAAATAAAAGCACAACAATATATTTCTCCTCCCCTCCCCTTTTCTTGAACCTAATAAGGTGGTCAGACCTTTTCCCTCCTTCCTCTTCCATTCTTTGAACCAAATACACTGAAAGACTTGAAACAATATTCTAGCCGATTGTAAGTAACCAAGTGAAAGAAAACAATATTGAAAATAGAATTTAAGTAAAAAACACTCGATAAAAATCCTCCTAGACAACAGGACCTCCAGATCTTGTAATGCCTACCACAATGTTGGAGGAAACGCAGAAAATTCAATAAAAAATGGGAAACAGAAGCCACTCATCCAAGTTATTGAAAATTCAATATTTTATCCATTCATGAAGAGCCTAGAAATGCTCATCTGTTGAGCTAATTATTTTCCCTCCTTTCAAGGGCCACCAAAAAAATTGAACGAAGTTTGGAACTCCGATCACTTTTCTCAAAAATGAATAAAAACCTCAAGGTTTGAGGGCAATAGCCAATCCAAACCTGGGCTTTTTATCCAGGGCCTTGGTGTCAATCTCACCAGAAACAGTAAACACTGACTTTGGTATGATCTCATGCTGCAGGAGGGCCCCAAGCTTTCCATGATTGTTGAGCCTTGCTTTGACCTGTGTCAGAGGGTCAACAGCAAAAGACCCTCCTACTGTAAAAATGTTCTCATTTGTTGAGAACTTTCTAGTGATCTCTGCAACAGCGGCACTCTTCTTCAATAGATCCAGATGATGGAGGTATGATGCTTTAATGCTGTCACCCTTGTCACCACTGATTGGGAAGTACATGTTCAGAATCAATTTGTTAGCTTTCAAAATGATTGAGATTACTAGATAATTTGGAACACAAATTTTATGGGTAAAAGAAACTAACAGGATTACTGAAGCAGAAGAATCAGGTCTCGTGACACTAATTCCAGCAGTGTATTTTGTAAAACCACCAGATGAAGTGTCATAGCCTGCCTCAGCACCCAAAGCAATGGTTGGGGTACCAACAGTGGCAGAAACATCAATGACAGGGGATTGCTTCAGTGCAACAGCTGTTGTTAAGGTAGCATGGTCATGGAAGTATTGAACCTCTAACTGTCAAAAACAAATCAGATAAATTTTCAGAAACAATGCCTGGCAGTTAGTTTAGTTGAATTTCCCAACCAGAAGATGCACGTTTATGTACCTTGCCAGAATTATAATCAGGCAGCTTAAATGAAGCAATAGTCTTGGTGGATGGAAGAACGTCATTGAATGTGAGGGTTGTGGAGATCTGGGGGAAAAAAAGGACTATGTAAATAAGATGATTTACTCAAGAAAATACACTATTATAACCTCAGAAGACAAAGTAACCCACAGTTGATGCGGTGTCCAGTTTAACATCAATAATAGTGTTCTTATACTTGTACAGTGCTGCCACATCCCCAGTGGAGAGTCCTCCTTTCTTGACAGATGTTGAAGTGAGGGCCTGAAAGGAGAAAAAGCAAGTCATATTGAAATGAACATTATGCATCTTTTGCTCCTAGCAAGTGACCATGTGCGCTGTCGCACATACACAGCATTACAAAAGCAACCATGACAACCAAAAATTATATTAGCAAGTCAAGAATTAAAAATGAACATAAACATAAAAATGTAAATAGATACCCTTCCCATATATAAATATATATAAGCTTTCACTTAGATGTAAGGCATCAGCTTCAACATGAACCCACTACAATATGACATTAAGAATAAATTCATATTCATGCTCAGTATGTTATTGTTGATTATGAAAAGTTTGTGTTCAGAATACTAAAAAAGGTATAACAATAAAATAAATGAATTATTTAACTTAAACACTAATTGCATTCAGATACAACCCAACTTGGCATTGAATCTATGTCCTCTATCAGCCTATCCAGATATCACCATACCTTCACCCAAGTGGTCAATCTTACATTATCTCAGTCTTAATTATATACTTTTAGTCACTTAGATATACAGAAATAAAATTCCAACCATCATACTATTTCTATCAACCTCTGCAGTCTAATATCAGCCTTTGTTATGCACCAAAGTCATGTTTCCAGTCGTTGGATAGTTTATGGGTAAAGGTGCACAACTTGTTTGGAAATTCATGGTTTACAACACCTAGTAGTATATATCAGAATTCTGAACCTGAGTACAGAAAGATGCACAAAAATGGCATAACCAGCAACATAACTTCTATCAGCAATCAATAACTGTCGAGAATACCCCTTTTTAAAATGATTTTTAACAAGATTCCACATCTGGACCTACATTTCTTCTACTTCTGATTCCAAGCACAAACTCAAGGAGAATGCCATTTCTTGCACCCTTATATTTGCCCCCAGCTCATCTAGACAGTATCAAAACCCTTCTGCACAAGCCTAAATGCAATCCAATAAGCTCTACACATTCAATCACTTTTTTTACTCCAGGTATGGTTCATACAGTGTTGTTCCCCAGTTGTCATCGAATAAATTAGCATTTTGATAAAGACAATCATGCTACAATAGGATAAAGTTTGTTTTCTGTAAAAGGAACTTAATTAACTGACAGTTGATAGGGACTCATGTCAGACTGCATATTATGAAAACAAAATGCTCTGTTCTTTCTTATGAAAGAACTTAATTAATTGATAGTTTATACTTGATCGATACTCGTATGCCAGACTGCATATTTTGAAAACCAAATGTCGCAATGACATAGGGGCTAGCAGTAACCCAAAATAAAAATCCACAAAGTGAATAGAATACCACAAAACAAATTCAGACAGAAGAATGATTTAGTAGAGCAAGTCACCGCGCATCTAATATCCTCGAATTCCTGTAATTAATTTTAATTTTGCAGCGATGAATCTGTCTACACAATACGGATTAACTTAACATACTAACAATGTAATGTGGAATACGCTTAAAATACAAATAAAAATAAGCGAACTCGACATAATCGAAATTTTCAGATGCAACTTCATGATTCGTAGAAAAAACAAGTCAATACAATAGGTAATCAAGCTTAGAAAGGAACGAGCAAGCAACGGTCATGAGCAACCTCATAATGCGAATAAATTAATTTACGTACATAGCATTGCAATAGATCTTGACCAAAGGACCTCACAGACAAAAATGCAATTAACGTAAATATAGAAAAATAGATTGATTATAATGGAAATTGGAAGGGCTTACCACTCCGGAGATGCTGTATGAGGAAATGGTGAGTTTCTGATCGGAGTTGTAGTCCTTAGTCAAAAGATCTATAAGAAATAATGACAGATAAAAAAAAAAAATTAGCAAACTATTTTTTGATTTTTTGCTTCTAGAAAGTGATGTGGAATCAATAACGGAGATTGTTACAGAGCGTTTTTGTTCACCTTTGGATTTTTTGCCGATATCGGTAAAGAGACCCGGTCCCTTGCTCATTTTCGATTACAGAGAGAGAGATCTTGATGCACTGAGCTTCACGAAACAGGGTGTGGCGAGGAAATGACGCCCTTTTTCTTCATTTTTTTTATATCTTAAATGCGAAATGATGTAATTTGGAACCGCGAATCTGGATGGTTGAACTGGTTTTGTCTGATCGTGCGTTTCCATCCGTTGATTTAGGAGGCGATTATGATGCGTGGGACCATCATGCCCTCTTCCTTCGATCTGATTTCCAGGTAATACAATTCTACGAATTAAACTTGAGAAATGTTTGGAAAACATTGTTTAACACACTATAATCAATTAAATTTACAAATTTCTGTGAGTTTTACATATAATTAGTGAATTAATTTTATAATTTTTGATAAATTTTGAGTTTTCGTAAAAAAAAAAATTAACGTGAATTTATTAAAAGAAATGCGTTAGAAATTAAAGTGTATTGATAGTTTTCCCTGTTATACTGTTGTCCTGCCTAGGCACATGGATGTCATTCTATGAAGCATGTACGTGACTCAAAAGTTTGACAATTATTTTATGATTAATATTCATATTGACTTATTTATTTTTACTTATTGTTTCTTGCTGAAAAATTACTATGGTATATATTTAGATTAAAGTTTACAAATTCAAATTTGGGTAAAATTTATTTTATAAAATGAGTTAGTAAAAATATTTTTTTTCTTTCATTTTAAACTAAATTTGTGTGTGCTCAAGTCAAGATTATCGACCAAGATTTCTTATTACTGTGAGTATGAATAACTTCATACTAATATCATATCATAGTTAAAAAAATGGAATTTTAAAATAAAATTTGGATAAAACATGATTTATAATCAGACATAACTAAAAATCAAATAATATTTAAAAATGGATGAATAGTGAATTTGGTTCTGAAGGTGTGATGTATTGACATTAAGTTACAAGTAAATTATATTTGTAATCTCTCTCTGGTGGGTTAGTTTAACATATTATTACACGTATACAAGTAACATTTTAAATCTACACAAAACTTTTTCCAGAAATTTTCATTCACAATAGAGGTAAAAAAACTCGTGTCACTTCGCTTGTTTCATTCTTAGCTTATTCCAAGCTCCTTCATATATTGTGATACCTACTTTCCTTAATTTGGCTCCATTCCAGATAGTACCTTCCCTTCCCTGGCCCTGCGTTGACTGGTCCAAGTCGTATCCGCGTATGGAAACTTAAAACCGTTCCATTCCATTGATAATATATTAACATTAATTCAATACAATATATGATCTCCAACCTAGCTACCACGTACTGCATATAGATATATAGTCACGGATGAATTGATGCCATGGTGCGAGTATTCTCAGCTCCAATGATTTCTTGCACTTCATTGCGAACATTTTTGTTTAAATAACTCTCCATCACTTTCTAGGGCTTCATCCACACTGATAAACAGAGTCATAAGATTTCAGAGAAGAAAAGGTCCAAGTACATTAATTAAGAGCTGAAGCTGATACTTGAAGGTGATGGAGGGTTGTTTAAACGAGAATTTTCGAAATAAAGTTGAAGAAATTTGTCGGAAGGTTCTCAGGAAAAAGAGTAAATTATGACCCAAGGTAACAGCAAGCAATGGTGGAAATCTGCATCGCATCCCCTTTGGTATGCATATATATTTGCATGATTTATATTGGATTTAAGTTTATTAGGGTTGCTGAGTAATTCTCTACGGACAAATTTTGTTTCTTCCATTTGTAATTGTAAAAATATTGCTTTTTGATCATTTTTTTACGCCAAAATTGATTGGCATTTTTTTAGGCAATTGATTGATAGAGATTACTGATGTTATTTTACCCCCAATTTAATCTGCATTCCATCACGTGTAATATCTTTCTAACAATTTTTAAGTTGAAAAATCCTCTGTCAAGAAAAAAAAGTAGAAAAATCTTCTTTTGCTTTTCGTTTTGTGTGATTCATGATATTACGTTTTTCTCACTCTTTCCTTTTGCCTTTTTTTATAGGTTTAATTGTATTTTTGGCCTTCTAATATATTAAATATTTTCTTTATATTTTTAATTGTTAAAATTTCATCTCTTTATTAAAAAAAATTATTTTATTTATTAAACTATCATGCATTTATTTAATAGAGATATTTACCCATTTTGTGAATTTTAATTTTAATATTGTATATTTTAATCATTTATGTTTAAGTGTTTTTTTGTCATTTAGGTTTGAAAATTCTCATTTTGATATTATATGTTTTTAAAGGATTTCATTTCCATCATTTTTAAGGTAAACATTATATATGTTAATATAAAAAATGTGATGTAGTTGTTAATACGGATTGAGATAATGATATGCCATATTGATTGAAATGACATAGTTTCAAATTATGTTATTTTGATTTTTTAAGATTTTAAAATGATTTCAATTCAATTGATTAATCCTTTAAATGGTTTTATTTTAGTTTTATTTCCAATTGTTTATGCTTCCTTGACGTTCTTTGATAAAATATGCAAAAAAAAAAAAAAAACAAAAAACAAAAAAAATATAATACTCTGGAAAAAAATTGAATGGTAAAGTAGAATAATGATAGTCAGATAGTAAAATTGCAATTAAACAAAAAATATATATATGAACTAAAATAAATCCAAGATCATTTACAGAAATTAAAAAGACACTTAAACTAAAAATATATTTGTATTTCAATAAGAATTTTCTTAGATGATTACCAATTATTTATTTGTTTTGCAAAATAAAAATAAATCTTGTTAGATTTCTTAATTTAAATCTACTATAAGTTTGAAACCAAATATATATTTTATTATTAATTAATTTTAATATAAATATATTACTATATTATTAGTTAGGATCTTAAAATAATGATTTTTTGACAAATTTAAATGATGATTTATTATTGTAATTAAATAAATTATTTTTTTCAATGTTTTGATCACTTGGTAATTGATTCCGTAATTATTGTGATTATAAAAAAGATTCCATAAAACTAATTAATTGGTTGTTCTATAATATAAAATAAAAAAAAATATGTAAAAATAATAGTTTAATTTATTGATTCAACCAAAATATATATTTGTTGCAATTACCTTAATTACTATACTTATACTTTTTATGAATTAAAAAAATAGTGATATTTGTCAGTAAAGAAATAATACGGTGTCGCCAAATGACAAAACCTTTTTTTAATAATAGATGATAATAAATAATGAATAGATAATATATAATATTATTTTTTTGTTGATTATTTCCAATTTGGTTCAATTCTATTCGATTTATTAGGCTGAACCAAACCATGGACAAGATTAAATACGTGTTCACATAAATTAAAATGATATAATGAATATGAGAATATAAAATTACATAATATAAATTAATATTCACAAATATTTATAAGATATATGTATATTTTTAAAATTAAAAATTGTATAATTAACACCCATAGAAGACATGGATATATACTTGTATTTTACAAACTCCTACAGTAGGCGAATACAACCCTAGTTTCTTTTTTTTTTTTTTTTGGAAAGCAAAATCAATATATCTATCATAAATATATAAGTTGAATAACCTTGGTACAAGATGTATCAAGATCAAACATATTACAGCAATCAAAATCCGCGATCCCTCAATAAATAGCCAGAAGAATTGGCAAGCTTACCAGTATCGTATGTACCTGCATTTAATGTACCCGTGTGACACACCCAAAACCAACTGTAAATGATTACAGAATATTTAATGATATGTCACTAAATATTGTACAACCCTAGTTACTAGTATTAAAAGGTTATCCACAAAATGATCTTGAAACAAGTTCATCGAAAATCTCAAACTGTAACTTCTCATTATCGTGTGTCCCAAATGAATCTGAAATTTAATTTAGACTTGATAAAAAAAGTTAATATTTTGAAAAGCTCAATAAAACTTTGTATAAAAATATTGAATTGTATGTACACGATAATATTAGTTTACGTTTGATATACACTTTTATTAGTATTAGACGAGATAAAATTTAATTTTTATTATAAAAATATTTATTTAAACATATATTATATTCATGTAACTTTGTTATATTGCCTTAATTTTGAAAAATAAAAATATGCATAAAAATTAAAATAAATATGACCATTATATTATTTATAAATTAAAATGACCTAACGTAAATTAATTTTATTATAATAATTCACGTAACATATTACTTTTACACTGAATAGTATTTATTATTTTTAATTATTAATTAAAATATATTAAAATGGAGTATATTTTTATTTTCCCCCGTGGTCAAGGAAGGAGAAGGTCATCACTGAAGCGGATAGCGAATGTTGGTTGGAGAAGTCAACGCCATCAACAATAAGAAGCTAGACCAATCTGAATTCGGGTTCATCATTTCTCAGGGGCTGTAACATGTTGAAAAATTCATCAAACTATAGTGTTTCTTTTGTTCGGAGACAAATAAATTTTATCGTTCATAGCCTGGCTAGAAAGACAATTTTCTATGTTCCTTCCCATCACTTTAGTGATACTTTCAATTGTATTGATGCACAAATTTCTTTGAAAATAATACGAGGTAATTTACATTAAAAACAAAAAGTATTGAGTACATTTATATTTGACTAATTGATAATGTGTTACCCTTTTGCGTTGTTTCTTCATCTCCACGACATTATAGGATGCTGACCTTAGATCCATGAGTCTCCGTTTTTTTGTAAACACGGCTATGAGAAATTGAAAGGAAAGAAATAGAACCTCGGATCTTCTCTGAAATCCCAGTCAAGCACAATCTTTGTTGTTTGTAAAGCCCTGAAAGTCATGTCATTCATAAGAAGATAAGAAGTATTTACTTGTACTTTTTTTTAACTAAATTATTTAGTATCTCTGGTTTCTAAGTGTCACTCGAGATATTAGGAGAAGTTTTGATTTTTTGGATCGATTATAAAATTAATTTTTAGCTTCAGGCTTAATCACACTTAAAATTTATCGTTTCCTTCAAAAATGTATTATACTAGGATTGAATCCTAATTTTTTTTTATAAACTTAACCTATATCATCAATCGAGTTACACTCATTGGATATTTTTAATATGAATTATTGAGTTGGATTATTGAGCTCAAAAACTCATCCATAATTCTAAAAAAATTCACTTTTTTCAAAAAAGTATTATTTTTTAATGTCATTTGAGAGAGAAAAAGATTTTTTTTTTCTTTTTATGCAAGTAAAATTCAAGAATCCAAATTGGGTTCTAGCACGGGAGAAAAAAATGACAAATTTTTATATCCTATGTGATATTATAAGATTAACAAAAAGTGATTAAAGAACTTAAAATGAGTTCTTCCACTAAAAATGCTCTTATACCTTTCTCTTGTTGTGTTTTAACTTCTTGATTACAAAATTCTTATCTTATTTCTAACTATGTCTTGTTTTTAAATATTTTAATAGAAAAATAGAGAAAGAGATTTTTTTTTTTAATATTTTCTATTCAAATCTTGTTAAGTCAAAAGATATTTGTGTCTTAAAGATGAATCATGACTTCTAATTATTTTAACCAAATGCAAATAAATACAAATAATAAAAATTGTATCTGATATATTATTAGATTATGATCTATCTTTATATGTCTGAAGTTTTCAGACGATGCACTCACAAGACGATCTAGTATAACCTTTAAGTTGTGTATTTAACACTTCCATTTAGTACTTTATGTCTGAATTTCTTCCATGCAAAAAATATTTTTCTAGAATTTGTCAAAGTCCTATAAAAAATAAATGAAGTCTACCGTCTAAAAAACACTGATCTTCATTAAAAGACGCACTCTGTTGTTGCAGACCTACTATGATGAAAGAAATGACTTTCCTACTCGAGATACAAGACACGCTATCCTATCAGCATGAATTTTGCATGAAGAAGGAACATGCATTTAATGCAAGTTAAATAGACTCAAGACCTTACACAAACATCAGTGTGAAGAATCCAACCATTGAAATACAACGAATACTTGAAGATGAAGATTATATATAAAATAAGCTTCAAAGAAACAAAACACGAAAAATTGATGCGAGTTTTTCTTTCTTGTAATTTTTTTTTATAAATTCCTGTAAAGATATTAAGCTCTTAAAACACCTTGTATACTTTGAAAAAAAAAGACTAAAAATATTAAGTGATATATTTGTTCATAAAATGATCACTAATTTTAAACTTCCAACAAATCTTGTTCATAAATACTCCCAAATATCCATAAATACTCTTTATTCGTATGGAAACTTGCTAATTAAGTATAGTTCCTTTAGTAATTTTGATATGATTTTCTAAAAAATATAATTTCATCTTCGTAGTTAATATTAATTTTTGTTGTGTAAGTTATTAAAGTAATTTTTTTAATTCACAAAAAAACTTAAAAATTCATTTAGCAATTGAGTTTAACTTAATTGGTTGAATAATATATCTGAGTGTTATAAATTTTTTATTATTTATCTTTAATTTTATGAATAAAAAAGTAAAAATCTATTTTAATTAAAAACTAAAAAACTTAAAATTTGTACTTCAATTTTTATCCTTTATATACAAAAACTATTTATTAATTCTTTAGTCGGGCTTACGAAGAGACCTGTTAATCTGGAGAAAAATTTAATTATCAATAAAACTAATAATAAATAATAGTAGTATTTCACATCAATGCGATACACAAAAGAGAGCCGAAAGACTCGTCTGTGCCTCTTTGGTGACGCTCATGTCCTTTAAGAGGGGCCATAAGGTCCAAGTCATTGGCAGACCGCAGACCAATAAAAAAGTTCCGAGTCATTAGCGTTCTACGCGTTTTATGTTTTTTTTTTTAGCTTGAAAATATCTTTACGCGTTTTGATGCATGATTATTGACATTATTAACAGAACATTTTCAGACATACGCGGTGAAATAAAAAAATAAAGCAATAAAGAATACCGCGTGTCCATCAGTGGGATCACATGTTAAAGATGTAAATGAAATCCCCTTATAAAGAATATCCACTAGTAATTTCTTTTAATTTCCTAGTTCCTATATATAATAACATAACCCCTACAAGAGTTACAAAAACAAAAAAAAACGGCATTTTAATATTAGACCAAGTTGTTCCATCTCTCCCACGAGCAAAAGACCGTTACTCAATTAACTGCTACAAGAAGTACAATTTTTTTCCTATCTTGAACCAGTCATCAGTTTTGTTTGGTCCAGGACGAGGTCTTAGAAATATCATCGTGCTTTTTTACGAGGTCCGCACACACCACCTTCCTCTCTTGGTCTCTTTCCACCAAATTCCAGTCAAAGTTGGTGGTGCCAAACATCCAAGAAAGGGTGCTATTTTGAAACCAGGGAAGAGACATGACAAACATGCCATCACTTTATATGACCTTTGTCTGAAACTCCATTTGATTATTTCATTACTGATAACGAAGGTATCAACAAAATACATAACAGTTCATAGCATAGCAAAGCAAAGCAAAGTGTGTTAGTTGTTATTGTTGAAAGATGATGGAGAGTTATTTAAATGAGAATTTTGAAGTGAAGTCCAAAAATTCATCTGAAGAGGCTCTTCAACGATGGAGGAGACTATGCAGGGTCGTGAAGAACCCCAAAAGACGCTTTCGTTTCACTGCAAATCTCTCCAAGAGGGGCGAAGCTGCTGCTATGCGTCGTACCAATCAGGTATCTTTTTTATTCACCATATATTTTTCCATGCTCCAGTCATACTTTAGATAAAGGATACACTTCGCTAAATAAAAACAAAAGAAGTTATTTCCTATCAATTAGTACACTTTTTATCAACACTTTTTTTGGATAAAGTTTATTGATCAAAACCACGAGAGACTAAAATTTCAAATAATTAATGGGCATCAAGTTATACTTTTTCACCGTTCTTAATTTTGTTTTTTCAAGTGTTTAAATACACGTGACATTGCACACTAAATAAATAATTAAATAGTATTAATTAAATATATATGAAATATGAATATCGTTGTACTTATATACTTTGTGTCGTTATATTTTGGAGATATTTGTTGGACTCTTGCTATATCTTTCCTTCATAGCCTCGCACTTGTAATTGGTTTTCTTCCTTCCTCTTAATAAATAGAGTCATAGACTCTACTCACTCTAGTTAGTTTTCATAACCAAGCCGATATACTCCTTGTAAGTAAAAACTGAATAGTAAAAGGAGTTACAATTTACAAACGTTGGAGCAGCAATTTCGAAATTTGATCAAAATTCCAACACAAACATGCTTATGCCTCACATTACCTCCCTTGACCCCTGTTCCTCAGAGTTCATTCTTTTATTTAAAGATAAATTCAAGACTGCTGCTTATAAGCATGCATTTGGCACTAAAGAGTTTGCATGTTTATTGATCTTGAGCTCATCTAATTAGCAGTTGTTGAGCAACTTATAAAAAAGGACATGATGAATAGAAAATGCTAATTAGCATTCAACTCTGGAATTTTTGTTATTGGTATTGTTGATGGGGCATGGACAATTTGGTTTTAATTAAGATACAAAATGCATTACACCGGGCTACAAGTAATAAATTTCTCAAGATAATTTATGGAAACATCAGGACCTAGCAGGTTATGACCAGCATTTGACTACATCCACAGTTGTTCTATATAAGTTTTAAAAAAACGTAACACTTATTTTCCTTTCGGCTTACTCTTTATTCCCATTTTTTTTGTTGTACTATAGTATACATTTTCGTATTCATTCTTTTTTATTTTCTCTAGATTTTATTCTTAGTAATTGCCATATAATTTTGTTTTCACCTTTTGTTGTATAAAAACTGTTTTTCTTTATAAGGGACTTGATAATACTTATAAGTAATGCTTTTATCTCCCCAACACGAAAAATGTGACATCTCCATGTTTTACTTCTCCAAGACTTACTCTCTTCTTACTGCAGGAGAAGATCAGGGTTGCAGTTTTGGTTTCCAAAGCAGCACTTCAATTTATCCTAGGTAAGTTTCTTCAGAATTATTTCAATACCTTATATATTTAAGAATCAGTATGCTTACTTACTTGTGATCACATCCTCAGGTGTGCAACTAAGCGATTACAAAGTGCCAGAGGAAGTTGAAGATGCAGGTTTTGAAATCTGCGGCGATGAATTGGGGTCTATTGTTGAAGGCCATGATGTAAAGAAGTTCAGACATCATGGTGGGGTTAATGGCATTGCTGAGAAGCTTTCTACATCAACCACTGAGGGGCTTAACAATGATACCGAGTTACTGAATAGGAGACAGCAGATATATGGAATCAACAAATTCACTGAAAGTGCAGCTACAAGTTTCTGGGTTTTTGTTTGGGAAGCCTTTCAAGACATGACTCTGATGATACTTGGAGTGTGTGCTATTGTGTCACTGCTAGTTGGCATTGCAACTGAAGGATGGCCAAAGGGGGCTCACGATGGTCTTGGAATTGTTGCAAGTATATTGCTTGTTGTCTTTGTGACAGCAACGAGCGATTATCGCCAATCGTTACAGTTCAGGGATTTAGACAAGGAGAAGAAGAAAATTTCCATTCAGGTCACAAGAAATGGATACAGACAGAAAATGTCAATATATGAATTACTTCCTGGTGACATTGTGCACCTTGCCATTGGTGATCAAGTCCCTGCTGATGGACTATTTGTCTCAGGATTTTCCGTATTGATTGATGAGTCAAGCTTAACAGGAGAGAGTGAGCCAGTGATGGTGAGTTCAGAAAATCCATTTCTTCTTTCTGGAACAAAGGTCCAAGATGGATCATGCAAGATGCTGGTCACCAGTGTTGGCATGAGGACTCAATGGGGTAAGTTGATGGCTACTCTCAGTGAAGGTGGAGATGATGAAACCCCACTACAGGTGAAGTTGAATGGTGTTGCAACAATTATTGGCAAGATAGGCCTATTCTTTGCAGTGGTTACTTTTGCAGTTCTGGTGCAAGGACTTGTAAGCCAAAAACTCCAACAAGGAAGCTTACGGAGCTGGACCGGTGACGATGCGTTGGAACTGTTGGAGTTCTTTGCAGTTGCAGTTACCATAGTCGTTGTTGCTGTTCCGGAGGGGCTGCCACTAGCTGTGACACTGAGCCTTGCATTTGCAATGAAGAAAATGATGAATGACAAAGCCCTTGTGAGACATTTGGCAGCATGTGAGACCATGGGATCAGCCACAACTATATGTAGTGACAAGACTGGGACACTAACAACCAACCACATGACTGTTGTCAAAACATGCTTTTGCTTGAACAGCAAGGAAGTGAGCAGCAATAAGGATTCTTCTAGTTTGTGCTCTGAACTCCCAGAACCTGCTGTGAAACTTCTACAACAGTCAATATTCAACAATACAGGAGGAGAGGTTGTGATTAACCAAAATGGCAAACGTGAGATTCTAGGAACTCCAACCGAGGCTGCAATATTGGAGTTTGGTTTGTCATTAGGTGGAGATTTTCAAGGAGAGAGACAAGCATGTAAACTTGTTAAAGTTGAGCCATTCAATTCCACCAAAAAGAAAATGAGTGTGGTGGTTGAGCTCCCTGGTGGAGGCTTAAGAGCCCACTGCAAAGGTGCTTCTGAAATAATTCTGGCTGCTTGTGACAAAGTTCTCAACTCAAACGGTGAGGTTGTACCCCTTGATGAAGAATCAACTAACCATCTTAAGGATACAATAAACCAGTTTGCAAGTGAGGCCCTTAGAACTCTATGCCTTGCCTATGTGGAATTGGAAAACGGGTTCTCTACTGAAGACCCTATTCCTGTTTCTGGATATACATGCATAGGAGTTGTTGGTATAAAAGATCCTGTTCGTCCCGGTGTTAAGGAATCTGTGGCAATGTGTCGTTCAGCTGGAATAACAGTTAGAATGGTTACTGGTGACAACATTAACACTGCAAAGGCTATAGCCAGGGAGTGTGGGATTTTAACTGATGATGGCATAGCTATTGAAGGTCCAGAGTTTAGAGAGAAGAGTCAGAAAGAGTTGCTTGAACTGATTCCCAAAATTCAGGTGCCACATATACCTTCTAATATGCAATTATATTTTGACTCCTTCAGTACTACTTAATCATACACATAATTTATTTATGGTTAGTACTTTAACTAACATTAGTGTTTGATTCCTTTTAGGTTATGGCTCGATCCTCACCTTTAGACAAACACACATTGGTGAAACACTTGCGTACTACTTTTGGGGAAGTGGTAGCTGTAACAGGTGATGGAACTAATGATGCCCCAGCCCTTCATGAAGCTGACATTGGACTTGCAATGGGAATTGCTGGAACTGAGGTGAGTGCAATGCTATGCAATGTTTCCCTTTGTGAACCATTCATTCTACCCACCAAAGGAAAAGAAAAGGAAATGTTGTGCTGCTACATTTTAGTCACTTAACTCTTAATTTTGTACTGCAAGCTAATTTCTTAATATATGTTCAGGTTGCAAAAGAAAGTGCAGATGTCATAATTCTGGATGATAACTTCTCCACGATAGTAACAGTGGCCAAATGGGGACGTTCGGTTTACATAAATATTCAGAAATTCGTACAGTTTCAGTTAACTGTTAATGTGGTTGCATTAATAGTGAATTTCACATCAGCCTGCTTAACAGGTTAGAAAGTTAATTTAATTTTGTTACCCCAAAACAATAGCCTGCATGACAGGTTATAAAAACTGTTTTTTGTGTTTTCTTCTTATTATTAGTTATCTTATGATCTTACATGCAATTTCTCTCTCCAGGAACTGCACCCCTCACAGCTGTTCAACTCTTGTGGGTGAACATGATAATGGACACACTGGGAGCACTTGCTCTTGCTACTGAACCTCCAAATGATGATTTAATGAAACGTTCACCTGTTGGAAGGAAGGGAAATTTCATCAGCAATGTCATGTGGAGGAACATCTTAGGTCAATCCTTGTATCAGTTTATGGTGATATGGTTTCTTCAGTCAAGAGGAAAATCAATCTTTTTACTTGAGGGCCCCAATTCAGATCTAGTCTTAAACACGCTTATTTTTAACACGTTTGTCTTCTGCCAGGTAACTTTTCTTAAAAGCAGACAAACTTGTTTAGGAATATTTATTACTCAAAAAATTATTAAATTCGAAGTGTCTTACCAGATGTGGGTTGATTTGGTTTTGTGCAGGTTTTCAATGAGATAAATTCACGTGAAATGGAGAAAATAAACGTTTTTAAAGGCATATTGGATAACTATGTTTTCGTGGGTGTCATCAGTGCTACTGTTTTCTTCCAAATCATAATAGTTGAGTACTTGGGAACCTTTGCAAACACAACACCTCTCACCCTGGCACAGTGGTTCTTTTGCTTGTTGGTTGGATTTTTGGGCATGCCAATTGCTGCTCGCTTAAAGAAGATCCCTGTTTGAAGCACCTGAATGGATAAAAAGCAGTAGTTGGTTACCGTTAGTTGTTGCATTGCTTCAAGGTCCATTATGCCTTTACATTCACTAACTCGCCTGGTAATGCTTGAGGCTTTCTTGGGTTGGAATCAGAAATCGAGCAGTGAAACAAATCACTGGAGTGATGTCTCGAAGCAGTTTGACTAGCATTAACCATTTAACCATTTTATTTAATACGTTGTTTATTTTCTAGGATAGCAGAATGATTGATGACTTGCTGTAAATAAGTAAATTACTAGCCTTCCTCAGTTTGTTTCAATTTTTATATTTATAAATCTCATTTGTTTCTATGTTCTATAATGGTGATCCTGAACTGTCCGTTCCGTTATTTTAAAAGCTCTGCGTAGTCATAATCTTGTTGTGCCAGCACAATTGACTGAGACATGACAAACTGCAATATATAAAACAAGAACCTTTCCTTATTGCAGATACTTCTTTCTTAGTTAACTAATGAAGCATATGTTTAAAGAAGCTTTAAGTTAGGACAAGCTAGAAGGTACGGATATTAATTTTCTGTACAATTCACAAGAAAAATAGCAGTGCCAATTGTAATAATATGTACATCAAGCATCTAAAGGCTTTCATAAATCATCTTTAAATTCCTACAGAGGGAGCAAAAAAGCAAACAAGAAATAACATTTTCTAGTCATCAGCCAAGGAAACCCTTCCAGTTTCATACAGATGATACATCCAAAGAGGTTCAATCAACTCCTTTGCATAGGTTAATTTCTCCAGCTCATCATCATTTTCTTCTGCAATTTCCCTCTCTATCCTGGGAAATATTTCTTGCAGAGAAGAGAGCATCATGTCACCCAATCCCGGTCATCAGGTTTAAACAACTTAAGACATACAAACCACAAGAGTCCTAATGCCATCCCAAAGTCCTTCTGTTCTAGCCCAATTACTGAAGAAACCATGAAAATTACACCGACTGCATCCATTATACTGGGAATTTTTTTCAGTAATATAATCAGCATTTCCATAAGCTTGGTGAATGCTGAGAATTTTTCTGGTTGAGAAGATTCATCATCTTCAGCTTTATTTACTTCAAAGAGCTCAGTCTTGGCTAAAATCAAGGGCCATTTTGGAAAATGCAACTTCATTTGTTCAGATGCAGTTGAATGTTCCTCACCACAGTCAGTGTGTTTTAGGATACTTGTAGATCCCAATGCCAGAAGCACATCAGGAAGCCAAGTCTTTGCGGCTGCAACAATACGCACTGCATACCCAGAGCGCATACATGATTCAATTGAAATGATTAAATCAAGCAAGTTATTGGCAAGAGCAAAAGCTTTTGGTAGAGTTATTGAGGATTCACAGGAGTCGGTGAGTATCACATTGAGTATTTTTGCTGCATAGGTGAAAAAGCCTTTTAGGCAAAAAACAATGTTTCTTTTATCCTCTTCCTTAAATTGAATTTGGTTATGATGTAGCTGGTCCAACAACAATATGATATGTTGCACACACTTTGATGTGTAGTTTAAGAATAATCCGTGGTTGTGAGGAGCAAAACACATAGCAGTTGCATCAGCCAGGAACTTGAGAACAGCAGAAAGCAAGTTTACCACACAAAATACTTGTTGGGCTTCATTGTATGTAGATCCTATGCATATTATGCTTTTAGATAATTAGTCACAGACAAGAGAAATATACAAAGACATAACAAACATATATTGAATGTACATACCCAAATAAAGCTTGTTAAAAGTTTTAGTCAGTTAGCAACAATGGGCAAAACACAAACACCACTACAAAAAACTTTGCTTCTACAAAGAAAATTACTTTCTTTTCCGCAGAAAGTGGAAGTTTGTATTGTTCCAAGCTAAGCAAATGATGAAGACATTGAACATAATAATCATAAAATGTACATAAAGCAAATATTTAGGATCTAATTGATTTCCTTCTACCTTTTTGGTTTTAAAAACTATTTTCTAAAATAATTTCACACTATTCAGGAATCAATTTTTCATTCAAAATCTATTCAGTTTAGGAAATTGTTTCCAAAACAATATTTTAAAGCCAAAAAACAAAAACTGAAAAATATTTTCTCATCTTCTTCAAGGGTGTGACTCATTTGGAGTAAGCTTGGTGGGACTGGATCCTGATACAGACATGGTTGTGCTGATTTTGCAGGGATTCATGATCTTAAAAGTTAAAAACAGTTTTTGAAAATAGAAATCAAACACACCCATAGTTCTTAATACACAAAAATGAGGAATCTTCTCAAACAACTTGTATAGAATTTTAAATGCAAATTGAGCCTCTAAAAATTAAAATAATCTACATCTTTTTGTAGATATTGGGATGATACTTAAATCCTCATAATTCAGAATAACAAATTGGCATAGTTTGCTCCTTCTGTAGCATATCACTGTCTAAAATCTCGATTTTTGTCACTAATAATAATTAAGGGTTTAAAGCCTGATATGCTCATATGAAAGAAATTCCTAACGGTGCTTTCGAAATATGATGACCAAAAAAGGAGAAACCTGAAAAGAGGGGTTATAACTCAAAAGTAAATGCAATCAATTGAAGTACAGTGTGCTTGGGTTACTTACATTTGGTCAAAGCAACACAACCCATTATCAGACCCAGATAACGGTATCATGTATGTATTTACTCACCACGATTACTTGGGCGACATGCATCTGTCGGGGATAGTCTACGCCTTCGGGTGAAATTTTGATTTTCATTTGTTCTATTAGTAGGCTGCAACTTACATGAATCCGCATCATGATTTTTCATGATGTCATCTGCTCCAAATAGTTTTTCTAAGCAGTTGAGCACATGCTCTATTGTCAGCTCCAAGATATTCTACTTAAAAGAAAATTTAATCAGAAAAAAGCGGGGATCATATTAGACAAGTCATGATTAAAGCCAATCTGGTTAATTTATGATATTATCAAATATCAATTCATCAATACAGTGGAAGGGTTTAAAAACTGGCTCAGAAAGGCCAGTCAAACCAGTCTGACCAAGAACCAGCAATACAAATGGTTTGAGCAGGTTGTTTGAGGCAAGAAATTTGTTTGATAAATTAGCAAAGAAAATCATTGGCATTAATGGCAACCAAAATGTGCAAAATTATTTAAAGAAAATAAATTGAAATTGGAGAACATCAGAGATACAAGAAAGTCAGGTAGATTTATAAAAATGCAAATATTCAAAACAAAACAAAAAGTGCAAAGATTCTACTTACCTCTGACAACAATGTAGAAGAATCAATCTTAGTTTTCTTCCTCTTTGTATCACCGTTCTGTATGCTACTTCTGTCTACATTATCAACAGTCATTTGGAGAGCAAGGGCAATATATGCCAAAACAGGAGATACATCCATGTATTCATGGTGCCCACAATGCACAGTGCTGACATCAGAAATCAACTTAAGAGAAACAAACCACATCTCTAAACTCTGAGATTTCAAAATAGCTTTTCTGGAATCTTCATGCAGAAGTAAATCTCTAACTTGCCATGCCACCCCAACAGCTAAAAAATAATCATCATCAAATGATTGCTTTCTGTTGATTATCTTTGATTTAATTGAAAATTTTCCAGAGGATATAGATTTCTTTCTTTTAGCAAATGAAACACTGAGATGGCATGTCTGCACCAAATTTAATGTGGCAACGATAGGCAGCCTTATGCAAGAAGGCTGTTAAGGCTTCAATCAAGTCATCAAAACCGCCCAGTGAAAGCAACAACTTGTGCGCAGACCTGATTTTAGTTTGTTGATCAACATCCTCAGGTAAACCGCTGCAGTTTGTAACAACACCTATCCATTCAAGAAGTCCAGCAACATCATCTGGACAGACAATGGAGACAATGTTGAATAAAGAAGATTGGGCTTGGCCTTTAGATGCCACAGTTAGTAAACCTTTCATTTTCTCTCCATCAAGTAACTCTTTGAGAGCATTTATATAGCATGGCTCACAAGCCAAGCTATCACAAACATAGCTAGTAGCAAAAAGGAAACCCTCAATCTGATTTGCATCTAGCTTATCGGGTGCCAAAATCCAACTCAGAAATACTTTGACCAGTTCCATAAGATGAGATTTAAATGCTCCTTCCAAGATAGCAACCTGGCAAAATCTTGCGCCAGCCATTGGAGCCCTTTTCAAAAGTGTAATGCAGCGATTACATGCCTCCTCAATGGGTATTTTTGAGGGAAAGTACGAAGGTATAAGTAATTTTGTTATCTTCTGAGCTACAGGAGGTTGATCACTAGCAAGTGCAGACAATAGCACATCTAGTTCCGCCACCTATATACCAAACAGAAGAACGGATCAGTCAGAACAGATACTACTAAGAAACACATAAGACATTAGACAAAGAACTTAAACAATTCTAATTTAAAGAATACGAGTACCTTGTTGAACTGAAAATTTTGAACATCATTTAGTGTAGTAAGAGATCCACTGCAGCAACTCGTATTGCGAGAACCTTGTCAAGCATTAGGTGCTGCAGTCTTGGCAACAGCACCTTAAGAATTTCGTGAGAGCAGGGGTTGCCAAGTAAATAAATGATGCCATTCAACGTAGAAAGCCTAACCTCATTGCATCCATCATGAGACATATCATCAAATATTTTTGTCATCACCTTTGTTATGATTGGTGAAGGAATAACTTCCCAAAACAGATGAAGGATGCGACAAGAACCCTCAACAGCAATTATTCTCACTTCCAGACAATCATCTGTAAGTAGCCTTTCTAATAAAAAGAACTGCTTATCAAGCAATGTATCTTTCTCCTCTTTTGTGGCATCAGGATCTTCAAGGGGGAACATGTCCAGAAGTAGATGCAAAGCATTTTGACGAACATTTGAGTTTGCAACCTATTGAAAAGAAGGCAAAGTAAAGCTCTGAACACAGAGACAAATGACAAATTAATGCAGGTAACATATCAGTCATATTACTAGTACTACTGGTTAAAATTTATTGCAACTCCAATAAAATGTTTTTCAAGAAACCCAATTTTAAGAGGATCCCTTTGATTTATACGAGCAGCATGAAATTATAAAATGGTATAACATCCCTAAAATCCGTTTGGTAAAAATGAGGAGAACAGATGAAAAGAACTTTAATGAAAGGAAGGAGTGAGAAAGAACCCCTTGTTTGGTTTACAAGGAGAAAGTTGGGAAAATAAAATAATTTACTACTATTATTTATACTGTTACAATAGACAAATATTCAAACAAAGGATAATTTTTTTAACACAATTCACAAACATTAAGCATTTCCTCTCCTCTCCAAATCCCTCAATATTTGAGGAGAGACATATAAAAATAGGTATTTCTATAAAGCCCATCCTTCCATTCCATTCCCCTCCAACCAGACACTGTTAAAAAGTCCTATGCTGCCTTATTTACATCATAGCATGTTTGATTGCACGCTGCGATGTGATTCTCCACATGTAAGTATTTAACCAAAAGCTAATAGTTATGGTTTCCACATTTTTGGGTTAAATTGACATGATTCATTGCTTTCTCATGCATTTCCAAAACATGCACTACACAGGCTAGAGGCTGTGGTATTTTCCTGGGTTGTGAAAACCTACCTACAACAAGAGAACTCATTTAACACCATTACAAACAATCACCTTGAGGAACCTTTAAAGTACCACATCACTTTCGCCCTAACACTTCTCCTTTGGCAACTGACCTTAACAGTTAGTTAGCACCCTAATAATAAATACACGGTGCTTACATGTAAAACCAACATTCAAATTCAACGGGGGTGGGAGTGTTTCATCTATGATGGCATTTACCTGTAGAGAGCTAAATATGACAGGCTCAGCGAGTCGATAAAGCATTTTCTCAACCCCATCGGTGGTCCTCTGGTTAATAAAAGTTCCAAAAACCCTCCTAATATACCAAGCAAAAACTCCGGAACCAGCGTGTATGGCAGCCTCAATCAATTCCTGCAAGAACCCATTCTCAATCCCAGTCCTCGAATCCACTTGAGTAGCTCTCCACACCCGAAACAGAATATCCCCATAAGCCTCCAGCATCGACTTCCTCCCGAACGAAATCTGCGACCGAATCATCGCCAGAAATTCCTTCCCAAGCTGATCGCTCAGCCCAAACACAAACGCCAGAAACCGCCTCCCATGCTCCGTCTTCAAATACAAGGGTGAAATCAAGCACCGAACCAACAACAGCTTCAAATCCTCGATGCTCTCGTCGTCGAAATCGAACAGAGCGAACGCCTCGCGAAGCACGCAGACCCTGTGCACGTCCACCTTCTTCTTCAGGGTGAGCGACCTTGACAGCAGGAATGGGTGACTCTGAGAAATTAAGGACTCTCTTCCCGCCAAATTCTCCTTCCACCATTCCTCACACAAAGCCGGGTCTAGGGTGCGAAAACAATCAAATTATCATGCAGGGCCTGAATGCCGGGAAGCAGATCGGAAGGAGAGAAGGGCTTTCTAGGGTGCGAAACGCACAGCAGCGCGATGCGTGCGAGAATTTCGAGGCGCGAGAGAACTTCATGTTTTTCGTCGACGGGTTAGGGTTCGGAGCAGAGGGAAGAGCGGCGAGGGCGCTTGGAGGGAGGGGAGCCGAGGTTCGCGGCGGAGTCGGGTTCTAGAAGGTTCAGGAAGGATTGGAGTGAGGCGGAGATAGAGTCGGAGAGAATGGGAGGGAGAGAAGAACAGAGAGGGGAAGAGGGCTTAATGGAATGGACTAGGGTTTTCAGAGAAGCTTTTGAAGATTTGAGGATTTTCTTTGTGGCTGAGGATTGCAGAGATGAACGAAGCCTCTTCTCCACCGCGCTTTATCCACTGTAACATTACTCACCTCCAATTTTCCATTTTCAAAATTCACAGGAGAGGGAAATTTCTTTTTCAAATTCTCATCTTAATTCATTGGGCCTTTCTGCAATAATCCAAATTCAAACTACAATCCTGAGAAGGGTGTTACTTTGGCCACCCAATAAAATTGCTGGGACACCCCGTATCCGGGTGAAAGGGTTAAAATATCCTTCTGTCGCAGTGTTTTTTCTTCCTTCGTGTTGTGCTTCTTCCTCCTCATGGTGATCTCCTTCATTCTCCTTCTTCTTCGTTCTCCTTCATGCACGTCGTGGTCTCCTTCATTCTCCTCGTGGTGGTTTGTGGTTCTTTCTTGTTGCGGTTCTTCTTCTTCCTCATTGCGGTTCTTCGTTTCCCTCCACTTCCCACGCAGCTATGATTCTTCTTCTTTCCTTCTTCTTCCTCCACTTTCCATGTCGTTATAGTTCTTATTCTTCCTCTTTCCTATGTCGTTTCACTCCGTTGATGCTTCTTCTTCGTTCTTCGTGGGTGCTGGATGTTATTGTTTTGGATGTTGTTCATATTGGTTTGATATTGTTGTTTGAAAACAAAAATGATATTTTTCTAGAAAAACCCCACACGGATCAGCATTCGGATTGATGATCCATATGGGTTTTTTTTATGTTTTTGTTGAATAATTTTTTTTCTATTTTTTTCTTCTAAATTTGTTTTTTTTTTAATTTTTGTTTACATTGTAAATATATATTTGTCAATCATTATTTTTGTTATTTTGTAGTGTAATGTTGTTTCGTAATATTAGTGAAATTTTGTAATTTTTTCTGATTTATATGTTAAGTATTGATTTTATTTATAAAAAATATATTAATTATTACTAGAATTAGATTAGATCAGATTGCTAAAATTAAGATTAGATTAATGAAATAATTAATTTTTAATATTTTCATATTATATTTGTTTAACTTTTAAAAAAAATCAAAACAAATATTTAAAAGATATTGAATTTGTTACTTAATAAAAATGTTGAAATCATAATTAAAAATAATTTAAATTTTTTAGTTACAAAAAAGATTTAATAAAAAATTTTAAATAATTAAAATGTCATAAAAACATTGAAACATAATTTTTAATTGTACAATAAATCTATTAGTTATAAAAAATTATGAACCCAAAATTTAAAAATTAAAATATGATAAGATTGTTAACTTAAGATAATGATTGAAATCAAATTTTAAAATATATTAAATTTGGTAGTTATAAAAAATATTGAAACCAAAATTTAAAATATGATAAGATTGTTAGTTTAAGATAATGATTGAAATCAATTTTAAAATATATTAAATTTGGTAGTTATAAAAAATATGAAAACCAAAATTTAAAATATGATAAGATTGTTAGTTTAAGATAATGATTGAAATCAAATTTAAAAATATATTAAATTTGATAGTTATAAAAAATATTGAAATCAAAATTTAAGATTTAAAATTTAATTATTAATCACTATATGGTCATGCGGATTTAAAAATTTTTAAAAAATTAGAAACATACACATTGATAATTTGTATGACTCATACGGATCAGTAATCCATATGGCCATATGGATTGATGATCTGTATGAGTCATACGGATTGACATTCTGTATCTTTCTAAATTTCTTTTACGTATTTTTTCTTTTCCGGTGACGAATAACCACCCAATTCCAAATGCTTAGAAAAGGAGACTAATAGAAGCTAAGGAAAATAACTTACATTAAAAGTGTGAGATTTTTCAAAAAAAAAAAACTAGAAAAAAAAACCAAATTTTTTATTTGTAATCAAAAATACCTATTAGGGTATTTTCGTCATTTTCAAAAACTGCGGGGTGCCCAAGCAATTACCTCCCACACTCGCCCCCATTGGGCTTCTCAAGTTACAGCCACCACAATAGTGGCCCAAAACTCATACTATTTATTAATTGAGATTTAATCTAATTAATCATTAGGAAAGTGAAAGAGACTGAAAACATCTTTGCTTTACTAAAAGAAACTATTTTGAGCTCTTGGATAATTTTCTGTGAATTTCACGATCAGAGACCGATGTAGGTTAGGAACTATGAGGATAATTGTCCTCACAATATTTTTTTTCTTATATGCATTTGATAAAAAAAAGATTTTGCTCCCATCAAAACAGGTGTTGCCCCAAAGATAATATTTTTTTAGATGGATATAGAAAGTTATAGCTAAGAGATAATAAATTGGTATTAATTTTATATTTTTATTTTTAAATTTTTTATTATTTGCTCTTATAATACTAAAGACATACATAAAGTTGGTAAGAAATAGACACCTTGACTCGATTGTAATTTATAAAAGGTTATATAAATAATTTGTAAAAATATATAGTATTTTTCTTTTGTAAATATATAATATATTGTTTTCTTTTGCCATTGATAATAAAATATTGTTTTCTTGCCCCCACTAAACAAAATTTCTGGATTCATCCCTAGCCATATTGTTACATAAAATGCAAGGATTTTTGTTATTTTTGCTTTAGTGATCAAACCTGATTGAAATTATTAGATTTTATATGCACAAAAAAAAAAACACTAACAAAGTCTCTCTTTTCTCTCAAATGATGTTTAAAATAATATTTTAAAAAAATGAGTTCTTGAAAATTCTCTTCTTAAAATTCAACCTCCAGCATAAGAATTTTGAGTAAGAATAATGATAAATTTGATGCACATAAGTTCTTGAATTCAAGAATCCCAATAACAATGTTCTAAAATCTAACAAAAGCTACACCAAACCAACTACATCAGCCAAGACAAGGGAGTGTAGTTGAGGAGGGCAATTCTGCAACCTAACAAATCCGATGCTCTTGAACAGTCACGAGTCCATAAACCATCAAAGGGTGGTTGGATTTTTTTTCGTACATAATTTATTTAAATATCTATGCT
The DNA here is from genome assembly GCF_000004515.6 of Glycine max. Taxonomy (NCBI): domain Eukaryota; kingdom Viridiplantae; phylum Streptophyta; class Magnoliopsida; order Fabales; family Fabaceae; genus Glycine; species Glycine max. Next base: position 3,611,149 of record NC_038247.2, read on the forward strand.
AACTTCTAACAAATAATATTTAATAAATAATCATTTTTGTAAAATAAATTTAAAATTGTTTTTTTCTCAGATGATACAAGAAGAATTACATCCGTTTATACTTTATAACTCAAACATCTTTTTTCAAGTTTAAAAAGACTTTTTGATTTTATAAGCACAATAACAATTAAACCGGTCTCACAATAATCTCAATAAAAAAAGAACAAACACATTAAATATAACAATGATTAAAACTCATCAAATTTTTTAATAATTAATATTAATAGTTAGATATATAGATAGATAAATGATACTTATAATACTAAAAAAACATAATTAGTGTAAAAAATACCAATTGATTGAAAATCATATAAAAATCTCATTCTTATTAGATCTATTAGTTAGTATATATATATATATATATATATATATATATATATATATATATATATATATATATATATATATATATATATATATATATATATATATATATATATATATATATATATATCAATTTGGGTTACATTATAATTGTAATGAGTGATAGTATATATTATTGAAAAGATTGATATTTCTTTAGCATTAAAAATATCAGTATTTAATAAGTGATATAACATATATTAATAATAAGATTTATTAATTAGTATATATTGTTATATACTAACTAGTGTATATTATTTAATTTCATTTTTACTGGAAAAAGTATATTTATTATTAATTATTATTACATGTATTATTAATAATAATATATATTGTTTTAAAAAATATTATTATGTATATAATGGAAGGAGTTTGAGAGGGGCTGAAGTCCCTGGCTACCCCCCTTATATCCGTCCCTCTTCCTCAAGATTCATTCTTTGCTAACCAATTTGTGAACTAGTTACCTTCTCTTAGCATGTGTTGTCAATTTTTTTTTAGTCTCTGTATTTAAAAAATCGTTTATGTTGTTAGTTTTTCATAGTATTTTTTTATTCATAATTTTTTATAATATAAAACTACTACAAATTGGAGTTCTAAGGACTAAAACATAAAAGAATACTCGTATGATGACTAAAACGTATAACTTTTAAGTATGAAGGCTAAAATGAAAAGTTGACAAGGTATAAAAATCAAATGAACTATTAATTAATTAATATAAAAAAAATTCAATAGGTGGGATAGAAAAAATATCCAATAAGAGAATTTTTTTTTTCAAACAAGAATCTATCCTATATTTTTAAAAATATTTGACAAGGGTTCGATTTTTAATTATGTAAATAGAACAATAATAGTCCATGAGTATTATACTTAATTGATACTCTACTTTTTTAAAGCATTATTACTTATTGGTCTTATGACTTCGTCTTGTAATGATACTTTTGACTCCAAATTCAAATTTTAAAAAAATGCACATATAGACTATCTGATACATATTTTTATTGTTTTGTATTTTAAATTTGATTTAAATAAACTAGGTTCTTATAAAATATTGAGTTTTTATTTTATTTTATTCATTTAAATCTTGTTTATCTTAGTCTTTAAATATTTTTATTTTTTGGTTTTAGTTTTTTGTGTTAAGTAATAATGTTAAATAATAATATAATAATAATGTTGATAATATCATCGTGAAATTTGATGGACAAGTATATGTTTTATTTTTGTAAAATGTGCTTCTAAATCCACGTATATTTAAAATAATTGATGAATTGTTAACATAATTAATTTTTAAAAAACTAAAATTAAAAAATTTAAATGAGTAAAATTAAAAACACTGGGATAAAAATTATTTAAATCAATTTGATTTGATATGAAGTAACAACAGAGTAAATGACAACAACTCTTAATTTGAGCGGGAACGAACAAATGGTAATAAACAGCCCCGTCCCTGTCAATATTACAACTATTATCACGTGATTCTGTGATAGGAATGCCACTAATTAGGGGAAATAAGAAAAAATGCTAATAAATTCATGATCTATCAAGCTCTGAGCACATGATTCCAATTTCCATGAGACCTTAAATCAATCATCACCATTCAGCAAGTGTAGGTAAAGAATGCATTTAGAAGAAAAAAAATATAAAAATCGTTGGCTCACATTATTTTCTTTACACTGTAATGACTGTATATATATAAATATCAGATCATTGTTTACATCAATTCATTTAACTTTTTTCCCTTTTATTTATTTGAAGAGATTTTTTTTAAAAAAAGCATTATTGTAAAATCATCAAAAAATATCCTGAACGAAGTAATTGTTATTTACTTATTTATTTGTAAACATAACTTCAAAATGTTTTTTTCTCCTAAAAAAAGCTTCTTTTTTTTTTCATTTCGTGAAAAAGAAGAAGAAGAAAAAATGAAACGAGACTCATGTTTCAAATTTTCCTTCATTTTTAATCGGAATGGAAGAAAAGAGATAGAACTTGTTCTTATTGTTACTATCCCATTTTGTTTCTTCTTGTTTTATGGAAAACCAACCGTTGAAAGACAAAAAAAAATCTAGCATGTATAAAGATTAATGTAACAAATATATATTGAAAACCGTTAAACCTTTAAGTTTTAGTTTCTATAAGAAAAAACAATACAATTTTGATCTATACAGTTTTTGTGCCGGTCTATCATTACTAAAAAGTTTTTAAAGCAATTTTAACAGTCAAAAAGTTTTCTTCAATGTACTTACTGAAAACCAAAGCTTAACTACCGATATAGTCATATAGATAGATAGAGAGAGATAAAAATTTACAACTTTCTCATGCATGTAAGAATTGAAATCTAAAACTGAGACAATTATTGTTTAGTCTTATTTCACTTGGTGTAAAATGCACCCGAAAAGAAAATTACGATGTTTCTCCTTGTAAACATACATTTTCCTCTTGTCATGTTGATCGCTATTGTCAAGTATTCCAGAAAAAGAAAATTGAAAGAATGAAGATACCTGCGACACTCGACGAGACAAAGAACGTGTTTCCAGGTAGTGTATATTGTCATTTTGAGGTTAAAATCTTGAATTTGGTTCCTCTTTTTTCCCATACACTCTCGAGCAGATTTTTGTCCTCGTCTTATTTATCACTCAAATGTGACAAAAGAATTTTTGTCCAATGAGAAAAAGCAAGTAAGAGATGACAAGAACGTTTTTCTTATGGCATACATAAGAACAAGATCAGAAACCCTTTTAGTCGTATGATTTGGATGTTTCTGTGGTCCAACAAACATGTCTCTGCAACCTAATCCGTATAGTTATGTAAATGGAAGTATTTGAACTTCAAGCCCTGTGACATTCAATGTGATATGATAGTCTTTATCATCGACATTGTTTAACTAAGTGTGCTTATCCTCTCCACCAATTTCGTTAATTTGGTCCTTAATTAGTGAGACAGCGTTATATAGTGTGATGGTAAAATTTTAATTACTGCCATGAACTCTGAATCTAAGGCAACTCGGTGTTCATCATATTTGAATTGTCTTCATCTATGTTATGTGTTAGATGTAATTTTTTTACGTTTATTGAGAAGTTAATAGTTATAACTTAAACATGATTTCTTACTTGAAGTTTAGTCTAAAGTCTGTGAAGAGTGTAATTGTACTTGTTTGTGTTAGGTATATTTTCCAGCTCATGTCTGGCAGAGAAGAATTTATCAGATGGGGAAGCTCTTCAACCTTGAGTGTGTATGTGCTTATAAATAATTTAGCTATGATTGGCATGTGAATTCTGTATTGTCAGAGTTGTTATGTGTTAGTACTCGAGGTCAATCCGACCATATCTGCAATTTTAACTGCAAAATTTAACCAAAGAATGTGCAGGGGCTTATAAAAGAATCTCCACCACTGCTTCAGTCTCCATGTGAACCATGAAATGAAACAATAAGGTACTCAATCACGATAATTTGTTTTTGTTTACGGCAAAATACAAGGTTGATGCCATGCCAGACTGGATAAGTGTGCAAGTGCAACCCACAAGTGATTGAGATTCTAACACCAACGTCTTACCATTAATTGTATCTTTCATATCTCTCCATCAACCCTGAACCAACATCTCTTATTTATTGAATTACGATAGATTGGACCCTATTGCACCTTATTTTTAGGGTGTGGATGATGGAGAGGAAAAATAAAGATAGAAGTGAAATATGTGATATGTGTTCCTATGTGAAAAAATATTTATTGAAAATGTCACTCCTTGGATGTATTTTAGTCCGTCAATGAACTAGTCTCTACCTCTCTCCACCAGGAGATATCTCAAGTTTATCCTAACGAAAAATACTGTGGAAATATATAAATATTACTCTTATTTCAACAAAATGCGTCTCCTAAAACCTAACGACATATCTTAATTTATCCACATTTAGATATTATTTCAAAGTTGTCATGCATATATTTGAACAAACAAATAGATCCATCATAGTTGCTTGGTTTCTTCTAGACATTGTTTTTGAAACCCATTTCATACTTGAGTTTCTTGAAGCCAATCATTAATAATTTTCAACCATAATTATAATATGCAATCCACGGATCGATGCTCCTACTAGAGTCGTCTAGTGATGAGAAGTTTAAGACACACTTTGACATGGAAGAAAAAAGAAAAAGAAAATAAATATATGTTGTGGAAGTTATAATTTTTTTAAACACTATAATTAAATTATCTATCTTTCGGATGATAGTTCCACAAGCTTTGATTTGATCTGAAATTTAATCATATTTAAATCTATTTGTCCTTATTTCTAATTCAATTCCAAACACACTTAAGTTCTTTTATTTGAAACGTTGCGTGAGTATAATGTCTCAATACAACAATGGTATTTGTTCTATACTTCTAATGCATTATTTTATATCACTTATTTAAAAAATATTAAACACATATTCTAATACATTTCTTAATTTTTTGAAACAAAAAGATTAAATAATCACACAAAAAAGTTTATGAGAAATATATCTGAGTGAAATAGCACTACTATAAAAATACCTCTCCCTGTTTCCATCCATATATATGGCAACCAAAGGCTATCCAATGCATTCTCTCGAGACTCGCAGTACCCATTTGGTTTAGAATTTGATAACACTGATTTAGATCAAATTACTTTTGACTTTGAGCCATAAAATTAAGAAGGGTATATTCAATCCACTATCTCTTTTAATATAAGCATCACATTTATTTAATCTTTCATCAATTTGATTATTACATATTTAAATTAGGAAGTACTAGCAGTGCCCCCTTCCTGTCTCATGCCCCAATTCTTTACCATTTATAGGGACTGTAGTAAGTGTAATATCATTAAAATCATAGTAAAAGTAGTAACTGTTAAAGGAAAGTTTCCAGTTCTTCTGAAAAGGAGCCTCCCGCGTCCCAAGCAAACACATAATCACGTTCAACTTTTAGTCTTTTACAAGCTTTATCAATGCTACACAGATACATCAAATCAAACAAAACCAATTCCCCATTCTCCACGGCTTTCAGCCTTCTCAAGACATAGAAAGCATCCCAAGCTCCCTATCATAGGGTAGGGTTGCTATTGACATCATCGTATACATAAATAAATAAATAAAAACATAATTCCCCTCACAAAAATAAAAGGGATAAAGAAATAAAGAAAAAAAGAAAAAATGGAGCTGAAAAAAAGAGTAGTAATGTAATAGGAACAGAGCAAGAAAGCAAACACTGCCCAAACTCACTATGGACAAATAGTCCTCAACATAGCTTTCTGGCTTTCACTCATTTTTTTCATTTCACCGCCTTAATGACTTGTGGATTTTCTCATTCAGCTTCTTCAAACTTACTGTAGGGTAAAGCTTACCACTTTTTATTTTATTTATTTACTCTTCCTTTTTTTTTCTTTCTTCTCTATCTTCTTTGTTGTCACTCGCTGAAACTTTTTGTTGGGTACCGGAAAATAAAACCCCAATCATCAATACCGAATCATTCCACAAAAATGGTGGATGACACTCGTTAGCCCTATAACTAACAAGAATAATAAATTTTTCAGTGGAAAGAAAAAATATCCTATAATCCAATCAGTAAACACCAATCAGTTTTCCCTGTATTGATCATTTAAGATCACAAACTCTCTGCAAGGTGCAGCAAACAACTAAGGCCGATGTAGCTTTTGTCCCGCACAATTTTCACTGTCCTCAAAACTAAGTTTTCTCTTAGCTCCCGAAAAAGTGTCAGATTGGTTCTCAAGAACACACGTGGAGCTCGACTTGGTAGACATTAAATTCGAGCAAGGTGTCTTAACTTTGCTTTTCCTCTTTTCCTGTATTAGATTGTAACAGAAAAACACATGTCCCTGTTCCATATAAATAGTAAACATCATCAAACTTATGTTCTATTCCTTGATTTCTTTCAATTCTCTATCAAAATAACTAGAGTTAAAGAACAATTAATTAACATTGGTCAATGCAATCTAAATAAACTCACACTTTCTAGATTTCCCCACGATGAGATTACATTTATACGAAGATCCATTGCTTTTCTTGTTAATGTAGCATCAAGAGCTGCCAATATGGCTGCCGAGGCAATTATAGATGGTCTTTGATCCATCAAATTAACATCTGCACAAAAAGACTAGCCTTTAGATATATATAATCTTGATGATAATAAATAATACTATTTCATAAGGGAATTGCATTATCAAAAAACCACCTTTGATCATGGCCACAATATGTTCAATGGCTTTAGTGATTATTGATTGTGGTCTGGATCCAGGGCAGAACTTGCCGACAAAGTAATGCAAATAGGCAAAAGGAGTTGCTGATCCCATTTTCCAATCCAAGGTACTCAAAATCATCAGTTCCATGTTCTTAATTACTTTATTCTCAAAGCGATAATCTTCTATTGGATACTCAGATAGAGGAGGCACATTTTGCTCTTCCATCTTTGCTGCTAGAGATAAACATGCCACGGATAATAACCGAATAGCCCAAGGTTTGGATTCCTGTATATGAATCCAGAAATTAAGTAAAACATAAGGGGAAAGCTAAAATCAACAGAATCTGAAAGAAAGCATTGGAATAAAGTAGTTGTGTAACTTACATCGATGGAACGCTCTGATAGAAACCGATCAAAATAAGTCACTGATAAATAGGCTGTCTCAACTTTGAACCCAAATTTCGCTTGTGTCTGATTAATCAACGGTAGGAAAAGTTTCAATAACAGAACAACCAAAAGCAAATTAAACAAGCACGATGATGAATAACAACATTGAAAACTAACATCGAAAATCCAGTCAATGGCATCAACACGGGCACTTCGTAACCAGTGTCTGCTGTTAGAATGATCATCAGAGGCAAACAAGTGATGATTCTGGGATCCAAATCCCGTTTCTTGTTTGAACAAATATTCAATATATAGCTCTTCATCCTCCAAAACGAAACATGGGTTATCAAGAGAGTAAAAAATGCCAGGGTTCTCATCTGGGTCTTCAAAGAAGCCAGCTTCTCCTACTTCATCACACAAGAGGCTAGACAAGGAAAAGAAGGTGCCAGAACTCTCCATTAAAACGTCTCAAAGTTTACTTTAATTTGTCTTAGAATATGCAACTGCTAAATAGTAAGAAATATAGAGAGAGAGATTTGGTTTGGGGAGGTTTAGTGGAGAGTATGGATGGAAGAGAGTGGGAAGAAGCGGTTTTGGTGCCGCCAAAAAAAAGCAGATGAGATATATAAGGACGTTAATTAGCGGTTACGGGGTTTTGAGTTGTGTTTGTGTTTGTACTATCATGGGTATGGGTATGGGTATGGGAATACACTCTATACACTAACACTAGCAAGTAGCGAGAGTGAAGAGTGCGGTGTGGAGGCTTAGGACTAGGCCATCCCAACCCAAAGTCTCTCAAAATGTTGGGAGATTCCAGACTTCCCAATATTAAGAGTCCATGGGGTACTGCTATGGTACGTGCTACCCCACTTTTGGTTTTCCCTACAGTTTAGGACAGCTGTAGGATGGTCACTTTTGTCCCATGTGATGCTAAAGGCTTTCATTTGGTTTTAGTGTTCATCATCCTCCTCCCTTTTTTATTTCCTACTAGAATGGAAATAGGTTAAGTCCAAGTAAGCTTTACTAGACCTCAGTGTTTGAGTTAAAGTTATATGACCCCAGTTATTTTATCAAAGAATTTTTTAAGGATATAAGTCTGATTTACATAAAAGTTTGATATGGCTTATAAGTCTGTTTTAAGGAACTTTGTAATAATTTAATACTAAGATGGATGTAAGCCAATTTATTTATTGTTAAGGAGTGCTCTAGAGACAAGAAAAAAAATACATATACTAGTTCTGAGCTAAGTCATCCTTTTGTTTCTGAATTTAATATAACATGTGTATCGCCAATTATGTATTGCAATTACTATTCTATGTTAGCCTTCAATGAGGAACCGATTAAAGCTCAATCCTACCCACCATTTAAAGTAGAATTTGTTAGAAGAATATCCATACAGATGTGGAATGAATTATAATTTATGAAAAAAGCTATTATAAAGTTAGAGAATATCTTTAAAATCTGTAATAATAGTGTATTTATTTATGATTAAACTTTAGTAAATTCAAATCATAATATATTTAAATTAAATTAAGAGATGATGAAAAGCCTTTATTCTTACTTTAGAATTACGTTTAGCTTGGAAGAGTCTTATCATAAACCATAAACCATGAGCTCCATGACCTTACCTGTCCCCCAATTTCCATTCGTACATTATTATCAATGGTCTCACTTGTTGGCCTTCTCTGTCCCGCTTTTTTGGTTTCAGACATCATGTGTACTAAATCAGGCCCTAATGTCTACATTTAAGCATCAACGTATCAAATATGAGCAATCGAATCAACACCTTATAAATTAGTCAAGACAGTGTACAATTATAAGTTTGCTCCCCGCATATAGGCACATCCATACCTAGATAACAAAACAAATATGAACAAACAAATAGATCTGTGCCAAAAGAACCATTGCATGTTAATACCAGTGGAATTACAATGTTAGAGCTTTAAAGTAAATCACATAATCAATGTGAAATGGATACAATCATACAATACCTAGTTACCTAGTTCTTCTCTATTATATAGGCATGAAGATGGCTAATATATAGTTTTTGTAGCTTCTTCCATCCATGTAGTTAACCATTTTGTCTTTTGCTATCAATGGAAATGTTTTAGATCACTGTAATCACAGTGATGGCTTTGAATTCAGCCCGTGGTGTTCTCAGTTATCCCCTTTGTTTTCTATGGGTAACTAGGATTTTTAATGATGGAAAAACTACGTGGACTTTACTTGCCATGAAGTCTTCACACAGTTTTGTTCCTAAATAGTCAGGTAAAGCATTTTTTTAAATCTGATGATCAGAAAACCCTGCCAATTTGGGAATTTATTATGCCCCAATAGGGATGAGCAGAAGAACAAAGTGAATCTTTTTTTATCAAAGAGCGACTACATGTTATGGCCCTAATGTATTTCTTAATAAAAATAGCAGGTTAAATAACTAACTAGTTAATGTTAGAATCAAATTAAACTAAATGACACAAGATCCAAAATCTGGGATGCCATTAAAACCGGTGGAATGCCATCTTTTACAGTCTTTGACTGCCAGATAAGATCACACTGCTGGTCTCACCAAAATAAATAGTGAATTGTCATCATCAAAATGCAAGCATGTTCCTCCTCAATTAGCTTATACTGCAGGCACATGGATACATTTTACATTTTAATCCATTTAGTAATTAACTAACCCTTTTACTAACAATTTAAGTTTCAACCCCACCTTTGAATATCCTAATTGAAAATATTTAATTTCACCAATTTTAATTCGGATTTTACATCTTGAGAAGTAGAAGGTTAATTACATTTTTTTAAGCAGTAGAAGGATAATTACATTGGTGACAGATAATATGTTTAATTTGCAACTTCCCTATGTGGCTATGTCTATATACGTGTTGCAATATACATAAAGGTTTTGATTTATGTAGAGGACTTTGGGTAATTTGGAGGGAAAAATGATAAAGAGGGGCCACAATTAGAGGCTAAGAAAAGAATTGATGGAAGTATGATAGCACACGTGAATAAAATAGCAGGGGAGGAGCGTCTTCACGTGTGAAAGGCTGGACCACTTCCAGTCTGTGTGTGATAGCATCAAAGATTTTTATTTTTATAAAAGGAAGGCAGAAGGAGGAAGAAGACGCTCCTGGTCTATCCTAAGTTGCCACCCACTCACAATAGAATATGGCACTATTAGATGTGCCCTTGTACTAGTACGTGGCACATGATATTATTAATTACACAACATACTTATAAAATAAATAATTAAAATACATGGATAATATTTTTAGCTTCTGGAGAGCTTAGGTAATAGTGATGGGAAGACTAGGTGGAACCTTTGACTCTGAAACATCAGCAAGTCCAAGATGGTCAGCAAGTTTGACTGTTTATGATACTCTCTTGTCTTGCTTACAGGTGCAGAATGGGGGTGGGGAAAATCATGATTCCAAGACCACTGCTTTCATTCAAGCACTGAATACCCTGGCCTGCACACACACACTCACTCGCACAAACAATAAGGACAAGGCTCAATTTCATAACTATGTATCATATCATGAAAGATTCTAACTTATAAGGGACATGTACTGTGCATGAATATAAGGAAAATAAAATAAGCGTGGTTGGAATGGCTAGGCTTGAGAATTACTGTGACTATGTGTGTGTGTGATGTGTATTGCATATATTTGCATTGCTAGCATTCAGCAAATTAATTGAATGTTGTTTGGCCAACAACATTCATCAATCCCCCCTTTTTCCTCAAGGCTATTCAGTGTTGGTTTTCATCATTTCACAACCACCACCATTATTCCCTTTCCATTTTCATGTATCGTTAGTTACTACTGTTCCATTATCAAATTGAATGACGATGGATGATGTTGGTTACTATTATTGTGACCTCATTAATTTGCGAGAGCGATATCCATATCATAAAATAAAAAAAATACTGTATAGAATATGAGCATTGCAAGATTCTTTTTAAGCTTTCACCCTCTTTCTAGATTGCTGTTTTATTTTATAAATATATATTTCAATCTTATAGTACATATAGTTTATGGAAGAGTTAACGTTACTGTATAAATGAGTTGTTTGGATTGGATTTTTGTTTAAAATTTCACGTTAGGTTGTGACCAGAGATCTACTCAAAAGATTATTACACAAACTTTGAGTCAAAGATTTTGGCATGGAAATAAAAGGTCACATGCGTTTAGGGTTTACAACGCGCAAACACGCATTATATCAACTTGATTTTATGATTTAATTCATTTGAATAATCTTGTAAGTTATGATCTATAAATTCATTACATAAAGTCTTTAACAGGCAGGTTATAGGTGATCAACGGGACCCCATTTTGAGGGAACTCACAATTTTTAAAAAAATCTAAAAAAAATTATTAACTTCATTTACCAAAACTTCACATTGAATTCACCGCCTTCCCCGCTTCACTACTTCAAAAATCTATTTTTCGTACTCTCCTCTCAACTCATCAACTACTTCTCTTACTTCAATCTTTAATCTTTCTCTCACTTCATTTATCAACTTCTCCTCCCTCAATTTTAAGAGCAATGACTCTTAAATTCTTCATCTAACATTTATCATTTTTTGCTATTTATTCTTCCTAATTAAACCCACAACCATGCCAACAATTTTTATCTTGCCTTCTTCCCCTTCTCTCATCTCAAGTTCTTGCGGTGGCCGGTGTAATTTCGGTACAGTGACCCGACAAAAACTCCGACAATTTGAGTTAGTATTCCAACAATATAAGGCACGAAATTCCAATAATATCAATCGCAAATTTTGGCAAATTAGGGTATTATTGCTTATAGGATATTATTGATCATCCCCGTGACTGTAGCAAGTGTCAAAAGAAGTTTTTCAAAGTTGAAGTTGATCAAGACTTACTTGCGTAATTCTATGTCTCAAGATAGGCTTAATCAACTAGCTATGGTGGCAATCGAGAATGAGGTGTTGGATAATATCGCTTGTGAGGATTTGATCGATGAATTTGCTTCATGGAATCAGAGGACGAGATTTTTCTAGTGAATAATGTAATTCATAATTTTGGTTAATTTTTTAATATATATAAGAGTTTTGTGTATTATTTTTTTTTATGGTTGAATTTATAAATTGATGAAATTTTTTGTCAATAAATTATTTATAAAATACGTTTATGTTATTTAGGAATTTTTTTAAAATTTTTACTCTTGATTCTAAAAATGTGAAGACATGACACTGGTCTTGAACAAATATAATATGTGATAGATACATAACTAAATACAAAGCTTCATTTTTATATTATAGATTTGCATCTGAACTTTAAAAATTTAAATAATAAATAATATTTTTATTTTCCTATACAACCATATTTCTTTATCATTTCATGTAAAATTTTATATCAAAATAAATCAGTTTTTATACAATTAATAATTAAATCAAATAAAGTTTCAAATTTATTTTTTCAATATTAATATTTTCTAATCAAATATTAAATAATAAGATATTAATAAATTAGCATTGAGGTGTTTTTTTATTAATTGATTTATTTATTTTAATAAAAACTTATTATCAGTAGTAGCAAAATATTTTTTGTTAATTAAATTACACAATAACATGTGTTATCTGTCATCATAAATATGTACGAATTAATTCCAGCAAGGACTTTGTTGGAGAATAGTAATTACGTACGACAAGTGAAAATGATTGTAGTGATCAATGAGATTGCATCGAAGACATACATGTTTACATGAAGAGTTTTGTTAATGTAAAGTAAACCACCAATATATCTACCAGAATACGATGTGCATATAGCGTGTCTTATTAAGGTGTGCACAATTTATGTTGTTGACATATTTTTAGTTAAGAACAAGAGTGACATACACTTGGTGAGTTTTATTTTTAGCTTATTTGTTTCCCTTTTCATAAAAATCTATGCAGTTTTACAAATAGGCTATGATAATTAATCATCCTCGTTGTGTCTCTCCCTTTCTCCTTTGCATCAGCATGTCTTCCCATTTCTGAATTGGTTATCCAGAAGGTGATGTCAAATTGAGAAAGGAGAGTTCAACCTCAACCACTTATTATAATTCTTAGTTGAGATTTAGGTTTCGGAGAAAATATTGATTAATTGTGGTTCCATATATTTGCTTTTGTCTTTTAGTTTATTTTTTAAAAGAATTTTGAGAGGAACGCTTCAGGTTTGGACTAGGTAACCTACTTCACTTTCTCTATTCATTCTTTCCATTGTCGATCTTAATTTGTTTTGTTAATTTTATTTTTTTCTGTATTTGATATGAGATCGTGGATGTGAAATTTAGTTCCATTTGCGATTGGAAAATTGATTACATCTTATATATATTGATCAATTTGTCAATTTGTCCACTCAAGCTACATGTTCATCATTTAGCCCCCCTAAAATATGTAGAAATTTCGTTTGGTTCATAGGGAATCCCAAATGTTTAATAATAGCGGGTTTAGAAACTTGTTGAGATGAAAGAAATTGCGTATGCATTTTTTAAATTATAACTATTAACATTGATCAATTTGTCAATTTGTCCACTCAAGCTATATGTTCATCATTTAGACCCCCTAACATATGTAGAAATTTCGTTTGGTTCATAGGGAATCCCAAATGTTTAATAGTAGCGGGTTTAAAAACTTGTTGAGATGAAAGAAATTGCGTATGCATTTTTTAAATTATAACTATCAACTTCTTAAAATTATGCATGAAATGTAAAAAATCACATTTTAGATGGAGAAACTAGACACGTTATAAAACATTAATTAATCAAAACTCCAAATCATTATTGGGTTGAGCAGAAGAACATTGTTGCCATAATTCCTAATCGTAATTTGACAAGTTACGTCACGATAAATTGTGTGATCAATTGAGAATCAAAACAACCCTTGTGTGATATTTGCATGGCTTTAGCAAATGATAGACGCGTTTGAGCATGGGAGATCCAAGTGTTTGATCATTTTAGATGTTTACGTTAATTAGAGGTGTAGATTGATTGGAGCTTTTTATATTTTTGTTTCTTGGTTAATAATAGTTTCTGGGTTAGTTGCTTAGCATAAAATCTCTCTAGAACAATCAACAAAGATCGTTGGTTCTTTTAGATGTTTATGTTACAAGCATAAATTGATTGAAGTTTCGACTTCTTTTTTTTCTTATTTTGATCAATAATTTATAAGATGGTTGATTGACATAATATATATATATATTTTAATTATAAAGAGCTTTGATTTTTAACCGTTTAGATACATGAAATTTAATTTTTGTATACTTTCCGACATAAATGTATTTTCAAAATAAAATTAGCCTTTTTTTTTTTGTCTACATCCTATATCGCCGTAGTTAATGTCATAGGGTTTTTGTTTTGATCCAAATGCAATAGGAGTTTATTTGCCCAAACTTATTTGTTGGTGTGTGTTTTTGGGCCTTAGGCCTTGTTAAGCATACATACGAACAAACAATAATATCACAATTGTTTTAGAAAAAGAATATATCAAGGAATTCGAAAATCATCCCATTGCATGATCCTTTATGTATCAGACATGTAGCTTAAATTTTCATAATTTTTTTTCAGTTTTGTATAAAGTTAGAATTAGATAGATCAATTTAAGTTTATAATGTCACAACAAATTAAGTTTATGATTATAATAATAATAGTAGCATTATATTATTAAACATTATATATAACAACAAAGTTTAATAGGCATACGTGATAAGTTATTATTGTAGATGTTTTTATGTTGTCATGAATAATTTTGTTATAATTTTTAAAGAAGTTATTATAAAAATTATAAATATATCATTTATTATAATATTATGATATGTGATTGAATAATTATATAAAAAATATTTATATTATTGATATTGGTATATATATCATCTCGTCATAACATGGCTTCAATAAGTATAGATTTTATTAATGATTCTTATTTTGTTAAATATGTTTTTAGTATGTCTAAATATGATAGGGTTCACTTTTAGTTGATAATTCTCATTATAAATAATCTTAAAATAAATTATTTCATTTTGATATTTTATTTATAAAAACATATAATATATATAGAGAGAATAAATAGTCCACACATAGATAATATATAAAGAATTTTTACACAATCATAAATGATAAGTATGTTAACTTATACTATAATTATTTTCCAAGTCACATTAATGATAGTTTTTATTAGTTGTAAGTGCAAATTTTTTATACTAATATGACATAAAAGTTAATCTTTTCTATAAATGAACGATGAAAAGGAGACTTTTTTCTTTTTTAAAAGATAAGGACCACATCTAACACATGAGCAAGAGACAAAAATAGATAATTTATTTTAAACAAATAAGGTGTGAAATGTTTGGTAGATAATCTTATCTATTAAACATATGATTATAGATTTGATTCTTAACTCATGTGTATGAAAAAATAGTTGTTGAAAAAGATCAATCTCTTAAATGAATCTCAGCACTAAGGGAATGATCATTAACATTCAACTAAAGAATATCATACTTTACAAAAAAGAAAGATAATTTATTTTGAATGACTAAAAAGAACCATTGTCATATTTGGACATACTAAAAATGTATTTAACCCATGTTTTTCTCATGGCATTGTATAACATTAATTATACGATTTATAATTTAACAAAAGTGTACAAATTTTATCCAAACTGATGTGGAATGACTTATCTTAATAATTTTTTTTGTTTTGCAATCCTTACCCAAATCATATAATAAAAGGAAATACCTAAATATGAAATTTAATTAAATGCTTGACATTTAATTATAATAATAATGATTATTAAATGATAATTCCAAACTTCAAAATTCACTAAATTTTCATCCAGCCCAACTAACCTCCTATCAGCCCACTAACTTAATAAATATAATCTAACCTTCACCAAATTAATTAATTTAATCTTACACTCCTCTAATTATCTAATTTAACTCCAGTTATTCATTTTCACACACATACAACAACATTTCTAATAGCTAGCTAATTTTATTTTAATCTATACACAAACTTTTAATTAATTAATTTATTTAAATCTATCATATTTTTCCAAAACTAATTAATATGATTTATTTTAACAAGTTTAGCTCAGATAAAATTTAATTGCAACACAACTTTTAATTAAATATTAACAAGCAATTTTTCTTACAAATAAAGAAAATCAAGAAGACGAGGTCACATATCTTAATATGACTACAAGTAATAATTAAGTAATTATCCTGTCCTATTTCATAAACAATACAATAAACTAGTCTTATGAGTCTACTAATTTATTTGAGGGAAATAAACTTTAGAAAAAGAAAGAAGAATAAAACAGTATTTAAAAAATCGTTGTTTTGTGGAAATAATATTTTTAGTTCTCTAAAATAACTGCAAATAAAGATATTTTTATCAAAATAAACTATTCAAACCTGTTCTAATAAACTCATTTTGAGTAGTTCATGCGTATAAGAAACATTTCAATTTAAAGGGTGTGAGGAGTGATCATGCATTTAAAATGAAATCTCAGGACCATTCAGTCAGTGCTCGTTCGTGGATGCAGACAAGTTTGTTTTGTCGCTTTCCTCTTTATTTGGACGTTTGTCGTTGCACTGTTACCCGTGTTATTCATGCGATTAATTGGTGTCTTAGTCATATACCTAACTCTTTTATATTCGAATTCCCATATCAAAATATTTAAAGCTCATATATTGTTGTGGTTACTTGTGGGTGTCATCTAGAAAAAAAAAATTAATCATTTTTTAACTTCAAAATTATATATTCTTGGCGTACAGTGTACTTGTACATTGTTCAACGACCCTGTCCATGACGCATGCTTTTAAGGTATTATCTACGTGGGCCAACTGTGAAGCTGTTTTAAGAGTATTTACTACGGATTAAGTTAGCCCAATAATGATCCACCGAAAAAATGGCACAATATTAGCGTCTTACTGTATTTAAATTACAGGAATTTATACGATGATGGTGAATAAGATTGGTTCGAAACTCATCAAGGTAATGTTGGAGTTTCTTAGACATAGGGTTAAAATAATGAATAATTTTAAATCTTCTTACTTTATTCTTCTACAAATCACTCTACTTATAATAAATGTGTTTTTATATTTTCAAAGATATTAAATATTTTTTTTTTTTATACAATACTTGGTATAAAAGGTAACAGAAAGATTTGTAGGAAGATATAATAGAAAAATATAACATTACTATAAAATAATATACTAGAAGACAACCATTCAGGACCTCATATCTTAAACTAATTGTTAGGATTGAGTTGGTTAGCCTAAACTCAACCTAATAAATACTATTAGAAATACTCATTTAGATCCTCTCTTGTAGGAACAGTGTATAAAAGCCGACGGAACTTTTATCATGAAGTGCATGCTTGAATTCAAGTTTGTATAACCATCCCAATAATGTTGTTTACTTTCCGGTTTTGAAGTTCCATTAATCTCCCAGTCCCAGCTAACTGATTTACTATTTCTCTGTTGTTAAACTAGCGTGCAGACTGGAGTTTATCATTTACTGCAACATTAATTCCCTTTTCCCTTGGGTTCTAGCCTCTAGGGCTGCTTCAAACATTGAAAAAATTGAAGATTAATTATGGAGTCTAGTACAAGTGCTGGTGTAAATATTAAATGTTAGGCACACATAGTTGTTGCAAAACTGCTATTTATTATTAATAATTGGTTTAAAAAATACATATAAGAGCCTCTTAAGTAAAATCGAAACGTTCTACAATATGACAATTGTGTGGAACTCTGACCTAATAAAACCTATTTTGACTGTAGAATATGTATTGGAGTTGAAGAAACAAAATGATGCATTCACTCCACCTTCCATTTAAAATTTTATTTATTCTTCTTCATATCTTCTTATGAAGTAGGATGAGGATGCATGCTATGAACCTTTGCAGCCCATTTCTGTAAACCAGGAAATCTGTTCAACAGTGAGTTCACTTTCTTATCCCCACCCCCACCATGCAGTGTTTGATGTTCAGTCTCATGGAAGACTTTGTTTCAGCATTAATAGTGTAATGGCATTAAACCCAATGAATCCAATCCTGGAATGCTAATTTGCAAAACATTCTTCATTCATTTACTTTCACTGTTATTCTGAAAGACCATGGTTTCTTTCATATTCACAACACTAGGGAGATGAGCTTTCCTCATCTGAGCTTCTATCTTGCTTTCGATGATTGTACCTGTTGACAACAGGTAATGATGCATTTGGAGGTATTCGGAAAGATCTGCCAGAACCACCAACAATTCTATCATGCATCTTTTCCACTTCTTTGCACACTAGATCCAAGATATTCAAAAAGTCTCTTACAATCATGAAAATTCTGAGAGGGTGGGCTTCTTCCTTTGTTGCATTCCCATGAAAGTATTCAGTAACTTCTTTTACAAGGTACAAGGCTTTTCTCTCATCTGCTTTAATCCGTACAATTTCATCTTCAGCATATTTCAGAAATAGCTTTGTGGAGTTAAAGAAATTGCCTTGCATATCTGGCTTTTCATATTGGAAAACCAATCGCACTTTATCAAGCCCTGTTTCAAGCTTTGAAAGATAGCTGCTCAAGACATCTGAATCCATTCCGGCTGCTTTTTTTACATCACTAAGATCTCTACTGAGCCCTGCCACAACCTGCAAGCCTTGCTTCTTAAACTCATCTTCATTAAATTTGGAATCCATCTTCACATTATCATTTGCAGATTCAGCTCCAGCACCTTCAGATCTAATGATTTCTTGGACCACAAAGTGGAGCAATGTGGTCTTTCCATCTGTTCCCTTTATATCTACAAGTTTTAGAAGTGTGTCCAATTTGAAAGCTTTAGCATCCCCTCGGTTAGTTCCAACATTCATTCTGTTTCCTGTCCTTAGAACAGCTTCAAGGAGTTTGAGGAATAACCGGCTGTTCTTTAATTCCTCACTTGCAGCCTGAAAGACATTCATAACTGATTGGTTAGTTTCCTGGGAGATAAATAAATCAAAGATAACAAGGGATTGAATCATTGAAATAAGTTATCTAGAAGACCTCCATGGTTTGAAAAGACTTTCTAAGGTAGTTAACTTCTGCATCAAAGTTGGCTCTATATAGCATAGCTTCAACTCGTTTAAAGGCGAAAGGGATATCAAGCACTGCTTTAAGAAATCTTTCTGCAGATCCAAGTTTTGAGAGATCACCATCATAGTTTTTGAGTTTTATCTCTTCCTCTTTAGTAGGAGCCATCTTTACTAGGGTTTCCAACAGCTCAGTGCCCAAGCCTTCAGGATTCCCTATTTCATCCAAAAATAATAACCCCGATTAGCAAAGTGAAAATACAGAATGTAGATAAGCAATTGGTTCAAGAGTTCAAGGTAAAAACAAACAATAGACATGTCAAGGAAACAACCTGAGACATTACTTTAAGTAAATATATATTCAGATATTTTGCATGTGTTATATAACCTTCTATATGTCACTGTAAAGATTCAAGATTGAGCCCTAATGTTAAATCTATCCTTATAGGAACGTCCCTAGTCTCGCCTCCATCAATTTTCATACTAGCAATTACCCTATAATACATGTCTTGTATAGCCTAGATATAAGCCTCATAAACACCTTTCTTTAACAAAACCTTCTACAACACTTCTGGTGATACTCATTTGTATTTTTTTTTAACGCCAATAAAAAACCTTATGCGTGTCTCTTTCTTTACTTTTGTACCTTTTCATCAACATCCATAGAAGATAAACACAATTAAGAAATAAAAATAGCTTTACGTTAAACTTGAGTGTAAAATATAATGGAAAACTTTTATTATGGATGAAACTCTATAAGATATTAATGCCTTACAAATTACTTGTGTCATTTGAGGTGGGATGTACAAAAGTAATGCCGCTCCTCTGTTAAGAACATGAATGAATAGACAGTAAAGATGCATGACATTTAAGTCTTTGACCGCAATATACTTTTAAACGGTTTCTAGGAAAGATGGCTGACAATCGGTGGATTGTAGGGAAATTAAAACAGAGTTACCACTTACTGGTTTATCGAGCATCAAGGAATTAGAGATTAGTACTTTACTTCTATTAGAAAAAAAGATAAACACAGGCAAAGATTAAAAAGAAATGTGGTACACTTGCTGAGAATAATAATCCATCTTTTGGATTTGAGCATTGGAAGCAAGCATGGTATTATGATCTGGTTGTACCATTTTTGAAATTCATGTTTTTCAAATACAATGGTGCTATTGCTTTTAGAACAGGTGCAACAGTTAGAGCCCAAAACTGCAAAGCAAGATTAGTTAAGGAATTGTAACAGTGATAGGCTGATTGACTACAGTGACCATGACAATATAGAGTTTATAACAATAATTCCTCAAGAAATAGAAGAAAAACAGTTTTTGAATAAGTCAGGTGGGAGTGGAGGAAGAAGTGGTGTGATCCCACCTTCGTGGATGCTCAGTTATTGTTTTATACCTCAGAAGGAAGTCTTATGACCAGAGTATTATAATTTATGGTGGTTTTGTTTTGTTTTATACCTAATTTCACTGTTTAACATAATAATTCACAAGGTATGATGCTGCTTAGACATTTTCATACTTGATTTTAGATTCAATGATGGTGACTTAAAGTTTAAGTTCTAGTGCTATTCAGCCTGTTTCTTGTATGATTCATTCTCTTTACATTATTGGCATAAACAGTTACGGGTAAACTTTATGCTCCTCACTCCATCTTCCCCTGAATGATATACAGACATCGAATCTATTAACATATCTTAGTAGCATTTTTCTTCTTGAGCGATATTAAAAATCTAAACAAGGAAATACTGGATGCTTTTGCTAGGTGCGTGAACATGAACTCATGAATCAACACTGTAGATCATACCAAAAATGCATTAAAGAATCTTGAATTACCCGTTTTGTATATTTTAGCCAAATCAGAAATCTGTGGCGCAAGTATCAAGTCCAAATGTCCCATTACTATCCAGAAAGTGGAAAAGAATGAAAAAGCAACTTACCATCTAAAAGAGCTTCAGACACCTCATCTTTTGTCACATTCAAAGCCCTGAGAAGAATAGCTATGTTCTGTGACTTCTTCGGGTCTAACACCCTGTTCTCCTGATCAACGAAAGGAAGAACTGATTTTTTTCTTGGAGGTTCTTTCGGTGCAGAATTTGTGGCTTTGCATCCAAACAACGATTCCATCATGTCTTCATTTAACCTATTAAAAAAAACGAAACATTAGTTTACAGTTATACCATGATACCACTAGTCCCAAAATGATAGGAGATAGTTAAGTTAACTAATTTAACTCACTGAAAGGAGCTTGATTTGATCTGGTCCCACACAGTAGCACGGTCTGAGGTCGCACGCACTTTATCCCAATGCAGAGCTTTCAGTTTTGGTTTGGCTCCATCCGTGTCATTGGCTTCATGCCTCTCGGAAGAGCTCACACTTTGACTTTGCTCCACCTCCTCAGAAACATTCGTCACACTACATTGAATTGGTGACCAAGATTGTCGCTTTACAGATGCACAAGTAGTAGAGGAAGCACTAACCGCCGGAGACACTGATTTTCGCTGCAGCGGTGGAGGTGGTGGCGGAGGAGGAGGTGGTGGAGGAGGAGGATTAAGTGAAGTCCTTGACACGTGCAAAGCAGTGTCGGTTGTTTTTGTTGACTGAAGACGCTTCAAATTCGGAGGTGGGGGAGGCGCCGAGAATTTCGGCTTTCTCGAATGCTTAGGTGGCGGCGGCGACTGTGGTGGAGGCTGCTTTATGGAAGGTATGATGACGTGTCTAATCTCCGGCGAGGGTGCCGAAACGCGTGACTTGGGCGAAGTTCTCTTGGAGAACGGAACAGCAACGGGTGTGGGAGTGGAATTCGTTTCTTTCTTCGCAGGACTACCATTAACCAGAGAGCTATGCCGTGAAGCCGGCGTGTAATATCCATCGACGGACGAGTTCTGCGGCGAATGAAACGCCGTATCGCGGCTCTCCTCGTCGGAGTCCGACGAGGAAGACACCGCCGGCGGGTAATTCCCGTCGGGAGGCTTAGTGAGCGGCGGCATTGGCTGTAATTCGGGACTCGGCCGGTAGCGATCGGATCGCTTGAGTTTGTGATACGGCGATCTGTTGGGCTTAATAGCATTTCTATTATCTCGTGAGTCCGTGGGCTCCACGGTCCCAATGTAGAGGAAACTCGACGGTGCCGAGGTTGTGTTTGCAACCTCGTTGCTGTTCCTGTTTGAGTTATTGTTGTTCCCACTTCCAGCAGCCACGAGTTTTTGAGTCTCCACGGGGTGTTTTGCTCTGTGTTTGTATAAAAAGAAAGCGAGTGCCGAGAGCATCCCAAGCGTCACAATTCCCACTGAGATCGCGATTGCTACTTTTTTTGTTCCCTTTGTCGGCTGTGTTGCCGTTGGGTTTGCGATTGTGGAGTTCACCGTGGACGACGGTGCTGCGTGTTGGTTCTGATCCGCCGGGGGGCCCGCCGGGTACTCGTGGAAGAAGGGGATGTTGTTGCCGCCGTCCGGAGAGGGAGGAGTTTCCACCACCGGTGTAGACGGTGGTGGAGACGCCGTGCCTGCTGGCGGGGGAGCGGAACTCGCCGGGAACAATGGCTGGTGCAGGATTCTTCTATTATTGCCAGATTCATTCGTGATGGTGTTGTTGATCCCTTTTGCAGTGTTGACTTGTATGGGTAGGGATAGGGAGAGTGTGAAGACGATGATGTGGAGGTAGAAGAAGCTCAAGTGACGAGCTTTCATGGCGAATTATCGTGGGGTTGGCTTGTTACCTTTTGTTTCACCCAATTCATGTCTGGGTTTCGTTTCTTTCCCGCAAATTCCTCTCCTCGAAATAAGGAGAGAGAGAGAGCGAGAGAGGAAACTTCTTTCGGCTGTAAAGATCTGGATGCTACAAAGCTTCCGTCAGCAGTAGCCACACTTTCTATTTTTTTCTCTTTCTCTTTTTTATACTCCTATATTTTATTTTGTTTTACTCCTTTATTTTATTTTTTTAAAGTTACATCTTCGTCAAATGCAATTTTTCTTGTTTCTAAATTTCGTAATTTACGGTGTAATAAATGAAGCCAATTTATACGGAGAGAATATAGCAATATACTATCAGTGGGAATGAAACGTGGCAGTCTTCTGCGCGCTTCCGGGCCTTCATTTTCAGTTATTCATTCACGTTGTAATTATATTGGAAATATAAATAAATAAATATTTAATTATAAGGAAGATGATGGTTATGTAGTGGTAATACTATTAAAAAAATAAGTTACTAAAAAAATATAAGTACGTTCGTGTCCTTTATATTTCTTGTTTGCAAGTAACGAGGGCAAGGCACAAATTCGACCTTGCTGTCGTTATATTCTGCTTGTATTGCTGCCCCTTCGGCTTTCCTTTGTTCAATTGAGTAATTGCTTGGCAATCCCCAAATTCAAAAACGTTCATATTAATACTATAGAATAAATAAAAATAATACAAATTAAAGAAGTTAACGTAAAAAATATTAAATAATTATATTAATTTATTATTATTACAATTTTCAGTATTCTTATAATTACTTTTGAATGAATTTATTTTATTTAATATTTTTTTAACTAATGTATTGAAAACACTAATTAGAAAAACTTATAACTTAACTAGAAAAACTAAATGTAGCAACAACGATCATGTCAAGAAAATCTGGCCACACACACCACCTCTCCCTTTGGATGGAAGGAAAAAAATTAATTTTTTTTGTTTATTTTTAATTCTTTATGCAAATTGATTTGGAAGAATTTTTTATTTATGTTAATTGATTATTTTCTCATATGGTTAGTACTGATTGGTCATTCAATTTATTATTTATTATATTATTTAAAATTAATAAAAAAATATTTTTTTATTTTTAAAGAATATTACATGTCAGTATTATTTTTATAAAATATTATTATATGTATATATTATTATGTATTATATATTATAGATTATAGATGCAGTAAAAAAAATATAGATTATAGATTTCTCCGAGTAAATGCCTATTAGCGTACATGGCTTTTTTTTTTTTTTGAGGATTACATTACTACCTTTTTATATCTCCAATTTTAATTCCGAATATTACCCTAGAAAGGTGACAGATCTAGATCACCTGCTAATACGTAATCAAAATAAAAGTAAAAACTAAATTCGACTGGTGTTGAAGAGCGGAACTCTTAGGTATTTTTAAATAGTTTTGATATTATAGAATATGATGCAACAAAACTTAATACACAAATTGTAATTAAAATTTTAAGAGAAATATTTATTTGATTTTCATTTTTTGTAGTGATTAAGAGAAATATATATTTTATATATTGTTACGTGTAAATCTCACCAAATCAAAAGTGCATTATTACAAAAAAAAAAAAAATCAAACTCCTCTTCATTGAGCCATTGAAGCACTTGGTTAGCCAAAACTTGTACGACTATTAAAAGTGATGTATATCATTCACCTACATTTCGGCCTGGGACGGATTGAAGGGATAGGCTTCGTTCCAGTACCGTTTTCAAATTTTCAATAGAAAAAAAAAATTAATATGTAAACTACTACTTTAATTTGTATAAACACTAATGCAATTACGTGTAAGGCTGTGCCAAGTTGTTGTAACCAGGGAGGGTATTTTTCATACTGTATTCTCGGTAGTTTTTTTATATGTTCTATTGGGGTAGAAGGCTATCTTTATGCTATAGATTCTTCGCACAGTTTTTAATTAATACTTCCACAATAATTTTCGTATAAAAAGATTATTTTAAAATAATTATTATTTTAGTTTTTTAATATAATATTTATTATCTTTTTTTTCATATATATCTTTTATAATATTAATTATATAAGCAATAAAAACTAATAATAAATTTAAGTTTGTAAAATTATTATTATTTTTAATCCATTTATTATTTTTATATGTTTGTGTAAGATAACCTAGGACAAAATTATGATAATATGGACAGAGTAATCAATCGGACCAAGTATTCAAGATAATATGTATCAATCACATATTTTCTAATTAATAATCAATGCTTAAAAAGCAATATTTTAAACTAATAATAAATGTATTTTACCGTAACTATGAAATAAAAACTATAATCAATGTGATTTTGAATAAGATCTTGAGTTTGAATTTTATGATGAAAAAATGTAATTTGACGAAGAAATTCTAATAATTAATAATGATAGGTCAGATTTTTTAACGAATATTATAGGAAAGGTAGTAAATATTTTACCGTAACTATGAAAAAAAAACTATAATCAATGTGCCGTAAAAAGCTTATAATGAAACTTACTCTTCATTTAAACCATTGAACAATGTTACTTTCTTATAGAATATTTTGTTTCAAAAGTTAATATCCCACTAATCTAGCAACAAGTTCCAAATAAGTAAATAAAAAAAGTTCCAAATAAGTATAGTTCCTTTCTATCACTCCGTTTAAAAAAAAAAAAGTTATTTTGTATTGCCATAGTTATATTTAACCCTTGAAATCAAACGTTTCAAATAAACTATTGTAGTATTTTTTATCATTATATTTTTATTAGCTCAAAAGCTAAAAAGGTGTCTAATTAAACAATTCGTAAATAAAAACTTTTGTTAAAACCACATTAATAATATATAGAAAATTGCAAAACAAAAATGTTAATAACATTTTTATAAAAAAAAAATAATTTTAATTCTTTCATTAATAATACTTTAAAATCACTTATCAACATTATCTCTTTTAATATCAACCAGATAACTACAAAACTAAATAGAAAGATCAATTTGACATGACTTATTTTTGAGCCTAATAAATAAGACCATCATTCTATCAAAAATGAAAATATCCTTAATTATGCTTATGGTATCATAAAATTATAATTCGTATCACATACTATTCGAACAAAAGCATAAAAAGGAAAGAAAGAATGAAAGGCACCTTGACTGCCATGCTTGTCCGATCCTGCCGACACAGTCGACTAGCTAAATGCTAAATATATCATTGCTAGCTAAATCCCATGTGATATATTATATCATATGTGACACCATCCTTAATTCCTTATAATACCACGTTAGCGAGTAACTAGAGATTTGGGAATCCGAGGTCAAACACGTAATTGAGCGAAAAGTGATGCATGGGGTCACAACGTCTTCTTCTTTCTGCTTTGTTTCATTGGCCTTAGGAGATTTTGTGCTGTGTAGGGGACATGCACATTGCACACGCCCCAGGTTAATGCTTTATCGCTTTTCTTTATCCCCCTTTTCACTTTTCTTTGTATTTCGACTCCTCCACTACGCAAAGACAATCTTATCCTTCCTTGGCCCACCCTCTTAATAATACCCTTTTCACCAAAACGGGATGATTAAAGTTATGCCTTTCTTCAAAACTATGCAATTTGGCACTTGTAAGTTGTAAGTACGGGAGAAGAGATTACCTTTCATTTTTTTTTATAAAAAAAAAACAGAGAAGACAATCAAGATTTTCCAGTCTTCAATCAAATATCAGTAGCTTTCCATTTCTTTGTTTCCTTCAATTAGACACAATTTTTCTGTTTTTGCATCGAAGTTGAATAATTAAAATTCCATTTCTGATTGCCATAGATTAATATATATATATAGGCAAGCACTTACTAGTGAAAAGGTTTGCAATAGATATGAATTATTGAAAATGCAAAGGACCTTTTGTCCTATCACAAGTTAGTGAGTTACCGACAAT
This sequence comes from Glycine max, assembly GCF_000004515.6. Taxonomy (NCBI): domain Eukaryota; kingdom Viridiplantae; phylum Streptophyta; class Magnoliopsida; order Fabales; family Fabaceae; genus Glycine; species Glycine max. Next base: position 3,637,843 of record NC_038247.2, read on the forward strand.
TCTAATATTCCATCACACCATGCTACTATTATAGTTAAATAAGTTGCTTTTTTTTAGCATCAAACTACATCAATAATGTTTGTTTGTCCGAATGACAATAAATTTGAGTTTTTTTTTTTCGTTTAGAATTCAAAGATTGAAACATTTGCAAAGATAAAAATAAATAACTTCAAGAAATTTCTCATGCCAAAAAATTATGAATAGCATTGATTGAAGACCATCTATAGCTAGTCAAAGTACATAACAAATTTTGTAAAAATAAATAAATAAATAAATATGGAAACGGTAATAAATAATACTTATTTGTCGCACTTCAGACGAGAGGTGAAGGAAAGAATAAGATCCCGATTATATTTGGATTGAAATACAGAACTCTAGTTCCTTCGTTTTGAAATTTGGTGGAAACAAACGGTATTTAGAAAGAGCCAAAACAAGTTTTATATAGAGTTTGATACTTTGATGTTTTGTTTCCTTGCCTCATCGTTGTAGTGATATATATATGTTTGGATTGATGTTTGTTGACTTCAACATGGATCAAGTTGAAGCAAAAAATATTAACTTCTGTGTCATCTGAGAATTTTGGACAGAAAAATATAAAATAACGAGGATCACAATATCTGATCCAAACACTGTATTCTCATGTATGTTTTCGCTAAAAAAATCGTGCATTACGAGGAGTATGCCAAAATATCAGCAAAAGAGTAAGACGTGAGGATACTTTCGTATGCATTTGTTAACTCTAACCTATGGAATCTATACTGTATACTGCACATCTTCTACAATTGTCTCAAAGGCACTAATGCCTTGTGATATTCGATATGATCTTTGGAAGTTTAGAAAATCTGGGGACTGCGATGAACAGTTTTTTAGCAACAGTACTGTAGGACCTATTTCCAATTTTCCATATTATGAAAAAGGCCTCTCCTCGATCAACTCAGGTGAGGTGGGTATTATAGTACTGACAGTGGTATTTACATTCATATATCTATATATCAATTGTTACATATAAACCTTTGTCTTTGGACTCATTTTCATTGAGAATGTATTTACCTTACTCATTAATGTGATATTTTATGCGGATACTATTAAGGTTTGAGTAGAATTTTCATCCTTATTATAATTATAATGTTATGGCTTAAAAAAGAGTTTAATATGTAAAAAAATAGTTTAATGATTATATATTTTCAAATATAAACTTTTTACACCGTAAATTAATTAAAAATTATTATTAAAATAACTGTAATTGTTATAAAAGTTAATTTGATAATGTAAAATTGTTCTTCATACATGCTATTTTCTCTAAAAATAATCATCATTATATATATCCATTTGGAGATGAAAATGTGGGTGCACGTAAATTTGCTCCCTAAAGAACAAGCCTTTCACGCCGCTCTTTCATATACGTTTCTTAAGTAGGAAGTGAAATTATGAAGCCTCTTGAGCACCACAAAACCTAAACGGAAGATACCGTGATTAATAAGATTTCCTTTTGTCTCTGTTACTCACGACTCAACACAATGGATAGAGTATGAAAGTGAGAGATAACTCTCATCTAATGAGTTAATCTTTAAACTTAAATTAAGCTCAAATCCATATTCTAACATGATACCAAAAATTTGTCCTAAATTCATTAACAAGTCACCTATCATCTAATAATTTACACATGCTTATACATTATTTACTTAATACGTGATATTCGTTGTTATTAGTTAGATTTGAAATATTTTATGTAAATTTGCATTGGACCCAGATTATTTGAACCACAACAGCAAACACATTAATATTATACAAAAAAAAAATATGAATTTATATAGAAAACTCTCTAACATGATTTTTTTTATTCAGTGGAAAAATTACAAAACAAACTTAGACAAATCTGACATGCAAAATTTGATCAACCATTATAATTTTTTGAACTAAATTGATTAATAATTTATAAATTTAAGAACTTTATTTTATTGATACAAATTTAAGAACTATTTTGTTAATTTTAGTCACCAATTTAATCAATTATTATAATTTTAGGGACTAAAACAGTCATACATTCTTTTTAAGAGGAATTTTAATCAATGAGGAGTGAAACATAATAGAATTGATAATTTTTAATAAAATTTATTCAGAAAAGAGTGTTACAGAAAAATCATTTTTAATATTTATTTAATCATATTTTTTATTTATAAGAGGCTAGAACCTGATAGAACTTATTTAACGGATTGAACTCAATTTTATTCGGAGTATTTATATGTTGGTGTATTTACATGCTATTTGATTCACATAGTATTATTTATCTGGTTTACTCTATTTACTTTGTGTACTGTAAATTCCTAATTTCTGATTTTCAACGGTTAATTACAAACTTACAATGAGGGCCAAAACTCAAAAAAGCATTACTAAACCAAGATCTAATAGCACGCATAGGTAGACCTCCAGCTAGCTAGGTCGTTAAGCATCAACAAACTACACCCTCATAGTGGCGCGACTCTAGAGCAGTTAAACCTAACACTTGAGAGTGGTCAAAGTTTGCTAACTAATCTCTCCCTCTTCTTGGTCCAATCTTAAATTTTACGAAAGGAAAATAATTAACAAAGGAAAAATAAATTGATTCGTCTTTTATCAAAATTTGTTTCTTTCTAACTTGAAAAAAAGGGGTGTGTGGATTTGAGGTTTAAAAAAATATATATCCACGAGTTGTAAAATATTGCTGATTTTGTTTTGTTCTGTTTTACTTTAGGTGGTAAAATATATGTTTAATTTATTATAACTCTTTAAATTTATCTTGTAACTTGACAAGGATTTCTTTTTATTATTGAGACCATATTTTATGCTTTATTTTTTTTATTACATTTGATTTTTTAAGGGTATTCATGTTATTTCACAAATATCTATTTCTTTTATCTCATTTTCTACTTAATCAAACAAAAGAATAAGAAGCTTGTGTTTTTCCTTCTTTTCACTTCTTTTTTTATCAGATGACATGCTATTTGATTCACATAGTATCTATTCATTCATTCTTTTTATTTATTTTTTAAACTTTCTTTTGTATACCAAATTAACATGGTATTAAGCATTAGGTGAGTGCTAGTTTTGGATTTTGATTAGAGTCATTGAGGAAAGTCATTCTTTCAATAATTGTACATTTTGATTCCGAAAACAAATTTTCACCCTCAACACTTTTATGGATCAAACATAGTTTTGTTTTTTTGGAAACAAGTTATCTTTATAGTTAAAAATCATAAGAATAATCTTTTGTCTTTAAAAAAATAAGACTAATCTCTTGACAAAGTAATGCATAAGCTAAGTGATAATCTCTCTTCCCTCAAATGTTGCTATGTTTTATTCACATATTCTTTGAGATTTAGGTGAACAAAATCATGAGAATGCTAATTTCGCTTATGACTTTAAAGATATACAAATGCCATGTGTGATTTTATTAAAGAATAATGAATTAGTATTCAGAAGTAAATAAATAATTTAAAATTTTAAATAAGAAATCAATTCCATATTGAATAAATAATCAAGGTATCACTTTCTCTCCTAAATTACTCTTAAACAAATATAATTATATAAGCAATTCCTTAAATATTAAATATCTATCAATTTTAATTCTTAGCTTGATATATTTTACCAGCATCGAGGAACTAATTTGAAAAAAATAATATTTGAGAGACTGTGTAACATGATTTCTAATACTTTAGAAATTATTTTATAACTTTATTAATTTAAAGACTACTTAAGAGATAAAGTAATACTCCAGAGACTAAATTGATGCTTTATTCATTTCATACTACTTCTTATAACTCTTAAATTAAAGAAAAAATAAAAAGAAATAAAATAAATTTCACTTCATTTTAATTTATTTACTTTTTTGGCTCTATATTATTTTGTTTTTGTTTTTATAAATCTGCGAATAAACTTAAAGATTCCAAAGGTGGAGAAAAAAAGACAGTGTTAAAGTTAGGGATGGTAAGTGGACCAATAATCAATAATCATGGATTGAAGGGAGGGTTCCAGCTGGAAACTGGTGTTCTGAACTGACACCGAAACATCCATCTTGACCAGAGCTCGTAGAACACAACAGAACCCAACAACAGAAAGTTAAGACCATATCTTCCATTTCGTTTTCTCCATTATCAGCATCTTTAAACCGCACCGAACACAGACAATATTAACGTGTCCCACCACTGTACATGCATGTTGACATGACTCAAAAGTGTTTTGAGACGATATCCTTCACGTTTTTGGACCAGGGGAGAAAACGAGAGGAAAAAAAAAAAAAAGAGAAGAGTTTTTCACTTTTCATATTTTAGATAATTTAAATTATTAATTTTTTATTCGATTAAATGAAAAATTGAAAAAATATTTTTTTTATCTTCTTAATCTATTAATAAGCAGACAACTAATGTTCAGACTAAAAATAAACACAAACAAGGTAAAAAATATACATGAAAAACGAGTTCCATAATCAATCAAATATCTACAAATCTAATGTCATATATTATTTTATTATTCATGAAATTCATTTTTCATACGATTTATGATTTTTTTATTTCAAATATTAGTTGATTGTTATAATTTTTATTTACATGAATTTAATGGAATTAATAAATTTTAAATTTTAAATCATGAAAAAATGTTTAAAATTGTGTTAAAAAATAAAAAATAATTGATTTTTTAAAATAATTATTTTTTCATAAATTAAATAAGTAAAAAATATTTTAGAGTAAAAGTTAAGGCATCCATTTACAACTAATAAACAAGTTAAGCGACTATTCCTATAGCATATATTAAATTATTACATTATCCTTTGCTTTCATGCGTATCGAAGAACTATATAGGTTTTCTTTAATTTTATGCATCGATAATAGAACAATTAACAAGAGCACACAAAAAAATAGAACAATTAACAATATAAAAAGTTATTAAAAATGTCAATATCAATCCTTAAATTAATTTTAAACGTTTAAAATTGACATTTTTTATTAAAAATATATTATATTGAAAATATAAAATATAATAAATACTTTCTTTCTCAATAAAATTATATCACTTTTATATATTTAAAACCAGTCCTATGTTAAAAAGATTTGTTGAAATGTGAAGCTTGAGTTCTATAAGAAAATGTATTGAGATGGATTTACGTTAAGCATGAGAAGAGTATAGTTAAAAGGATTTGAATCGGACTCAATTCCTCTGTGTTCGTGTAAACTTTGGTTTCTCTTTTATTTGTATGAGGTGAGATTTTATAGTACTCTCATACTTTTTGTTAAATTAATAATTGAATGATTCAATATTTTTTTTATACTTATTTTTTATTCCTACAAATAAAATAAAAAAATTGATTTGTACTTTCACTATTTAGTACCATTTTTTAGTACTTGCACGGACTTATACTTGTTTCTAAGTCGAACTCGGTCTATTTTTAATTATAAAATTATTTTTAAAAATTTATTTGTCTTTTTTATAAGATTTTTTGTAATTTTTAAATGTATTGATTTTTTTTACATACCTTTACTTAAAATTTTTTTCCAAACATTAATGAGAAATAAGTGGATAGAAAGAGAAAAAAAATGAATAAATTTAAATTTATAGTATAAATAATTGATAGATTTAATATAATAATTACTTTTGTTATGAATTAATTAAAAGAGTCTTATTATAATTAAAGATGAATGAAATAATTAAGCTTCAACGGGCTTAAGTTTGTACATTTTTTTAACTATCCGTGTTTGTATTTCTCAAGTCTCATTTGCTCATTTTTTTTTTCACCTTTTATTTGTTTTTGGATTGGTAGGAATTGTTATAATATTAGAAGTCTAATATCATATTATAATTGTCGCAATATCCCAATACAAAATAAATGTGGATTAGGCTGAATTTTGTTAGGTACTTAAATAATAGTAATGTTGAAAAATCTGCCTTTTTAAGAAATTGTACAGTTCTCCACTTCTCCAACGCTAACCGAAAATTATTATATGAATGTTATGCGCCATTTTGCAGTCTCGATGATTTCTTTCTTTTTTTAATAACAGTCTTTCAATATGAACTACTAAAACATACTCCTATATTCAAACACATGCAAATATGAGACTTAAATCGTTGGAAATATGTTTGTAAAGGATGGGATATGCTCATCTCTAATCTAATTTGAGGTATTAATTAGATTAAGAGGCGTATTGTAAAGGAAAGCCACGTCTCTTGGGCCACTGCTGATCGATTGTCAAATGCAGCATGCACACCTTTTAATTGGTCCACTTTCCTCAACAAGCTCATTATTTCTCACTTTACTCATATGGTAGCTTGGAGTCTAAAAAATAACGGATGGTTCTTTATCAATTTTGCCTATGATGCTATAATCCACGAGGGCTTTCATCATTATTCTAGGATGTTTAGCCAATTTTGGAAGTGGAAATGGTCCCCAAACGGATCAAAACATTTATGTGGATGGTGGCTCAAGGTGTCTTATTAATAAATAACCATTGAACTAGAAGAAATAGGACTGATCATCCCAGGTGTTTACTCTGTGATGCTTACTATGAAACAACTCTGCATGTTCTTAGATTGTGAGTTTGCCTCTGTTATTTGGAGTAATGTAGTTTTTATTAAAGCTATTCAACCTTTCTCTTTGGGTTACCATATTAAACAGCCAAAGAGCGATTTTATGGTATTATGAAAATATAAGGATGGGATTTTACTCAACTATTGGCCCAGAAAATAATTGTACCACTACCAATACCCTTAAAAAAATTTAGGTGTCATAGCAACTTAATTGTCAGCATTGGAGCTTAATTATTGGTACAATATTTTCTTTGGCAAAGGACAAATAAGGTAATCTTAAAAGATTGGTTAGCTTAAAAGAGTTTTTTATGCTCAAGGAGAAAACTCTTCCAACAGATTATCGTGAATCATGGTTAGGTGGTTGAATCTTTTAAGGAGCTTAAATTCGATTTTTTTTTTCTATTTATCAAAATACCTTTCGAACACGAACAAAAACAAGTTACGTAAAATGTAAAGAAAGAAGCTTAATTATTTATGAACAATTTGAACTCAATTTATTAAATATATATTTAAATAAATAAATAGAGTTAGAGAAAAAAATTATACACGAAAAATATAAAAAATTTTACACTATCATTCAATTATAATCCATCGTATTGATAAAATTGATGACTTTTATGATAATTAATTTAAAAATCATATCAACGGTAATGTTATTTATTTTTGGATGTTTTTATTATAAAATTAATTTAATATAATATTTTGAATTAAACTTAGAATTTACTCAAATTTATTTCAATTCATAATCAATTATAAATTTTCTGCTAATATAAAATCAAATATGTAAAAATATATTTAAAATCAACTATATAATTAATTCTTAAATATATGTACAAGTCCTAAATTTGCCTTCATATGCATGTCAAGACGACACCCATAAAATGGCACCGATGTCGTTTACATTCTTTGCTGGCAAGTAGGTGCAGTAATAGTACGGTACGGGTAGGAAACGTCAACTCCCCTATTGTCGTTAACACTATCGACCAAGAATACCAATATACCATATCGGGAATTGGGCCATCGGCTCTGTTGTGGGCTCATTTGCAACGTCTTGATTCTTTTTCGGTGCTGGTGCCCGGAGTGTGGGCCTTTTTCTTTCATTGACGAGTTACAACATCTTCTGCTGTTCCACGTGTCACAAAGTAGCGTGACGGTGATTTTTCATATGCTCCTTTTCCTTGGGAAAAAATTTCATGTAGAGACTTGACACACAATTAGACTGAAAAATAGGCTTTCAAGGGCAGCACTGAAAGGAGAGATTTCAGAACGATAAATACTTTAAGAATTTTTATATTGTAAGTTTAAATTCACGTGGCTCACAAAAAAAAAAAAAAAGTTTAAATTCACGGGCCTTGCATTTGCTTGAGTTTGGATAAAATCAATGTTTTTAACAATCTTTTTTATTTGCGCAATAATTTATAGTATGGAAAATTCAAATCTCATCACAATAATTGACATGGTAATGCAAAAATTTCAGTATTAAAAATCCCTATTCATGTCTTGTCGCGGTTATTTATAATTGATAATCTTATACAAAAAATAAGTAATATTTTTTAGAATAAAAAAAGTTGTAGTGGTTGTATTATCCTAGAAAAATAAGTAAGTTTTTATTTACAAAGAGATAATCAAATAAAGAAGGAAGCATATTTATCAAAAGTAAAAAGATTATAATAACTCAGAGATTCTTATTTAACTAGACCCTTTAACAAAGGAAACAGAAAATAATAATAATAATGCCTTTTAAAAAATAATTCCAATTACTTGAATTGGTCTCACAAAATCACCAATAATCTCTCTTTGAAGTGGTTGTACTTGTATAGTTGCAGTGGAATTTCTTATTTGTATACCATCCTAATGCTGACTTTATTATTGACATACAGATAAAAATTATTTAAAATACTTTTATAAAAGTTTAATTAATTAAAATTTAAAGATAAATACTCGTTGATTCTTTTAAGAACTGTCTTTTTCTTGTACATGTATGATTCTAACTTTTAAAAAGAAACTAAATTATAAGAAGTATAATTACATCACAATGGTAAAGTAACTAAAATGCGGTTGATATTTCAATTTCAACTTCAACTAATGTAAGATTATTACTTCTTACGAGTAAAAATACATATAAAGATTTGTTACATTTTCATTTAATTAAAAATTATTATATATAATAAAATTATCATCTTTTATAATAATTATATTAAAATCAGATTAATGATAATTGAGTTAATGACTATAATATTTTTTACATTAATTATACATCTCAAATATACACTTTCAGTTTATTAGTACTTTTTTATGTATTTTTTTATTATAATTCATTTTGTCACTTTATCTTTATCTTTAATTTTCTTTTCATTAATTTTTTTCTTATATTAAGTAAAATGATGTGTTCGTATTTTATTTTCTATTTATTTTGGTAAAAAAAAAATAGCTTCTCTGTCCTTTTTGCTTATTTATTTTCTTTGTACGGGGCAAGTCAGCAAGTGTGTATGCTATGTTTTTCCAAAAAGGTTCAAACTTTGGGTGCAGAACTGCAGATGTATAGGCACCGTAGGGAAACTCATGAACATCGCAACGCGTTAGGTAGCTTCCTCTCCACTATTCAAAATCGGTTCCATTCCAATATAAGAAGTGAAAGAGCCCAGAACTACCAGGCAAGAACATAGTGTATGTGTTTCAAAACTGTGATTTTGTTATCTGTTCTTCAAAACCATTGAAGATGAGGTGGCTCTTTCCTCTCCTCTTTCTTTTTTCGCTTGGTCTTACTGGTAAGAGAAACAACTTGACTCTTCTCTTCAAGCTCTCAACTTTAATAAATGCTTTGCAATGTGGGTTTCTTCTCAGTTTCATTATTTCACTGATCTCTAATGATACCCTTTGTATTTTTGGTTTGCATTTTCAGTTACTGGTCAAGAATCCATTGAGTTCCTCAACCTTTGTGAGACAACTGAAGACATTTTACAAGCCTCATCACACGCTGAGCTTCCCTTGGCTATTTCAGTGAATGGTGGAAACCTCAATGAGGTTTCCTTCAGCATTCTATTGGCTGAAAAATGGCTCAGACACAACGTTCTTGCACACTACCCTGCCTCAAATATCACCACCATTGTTGTGGAAACCACTGCTTTTTGCCAACAAGACCACCAACACAACAACAACCTCGCTGTGGTTCTGTCTTCTTTGAAGAATGTCTACCACTCTCTCAAGAGATGGGGTTTGGAGAAAGACATTAAAGTCTCTGTTGCTTTTAATCTGGACTGTTTGTCTCTAAACTCAGTTTCTCTTAACAATGATTTGAAACTGGTCAAACCCCTCATAGAGTTTCTCCAAGAGGTAAACTCCACATATTCTGTGATCCCACATTATGGCTTCTCACGTTTTTCTGATAAAAGTTTGAGCTTGGTCTCTTCCCACTTGGAGTCCTTGAAAAAGCCTGGATTTTTCTACTTGAATAACATAAATGTTCTAGCCATTGTTCCAAAAGGGAGAAAAAACATAGCAAGAAAGCTTTCAGTTGTTGATTTTAGCCCAATAGGCCCATTCCCAGTAAGGCCAGCTCCAGTGCCAGAAATAGCCAAGTCCCCAATGACTCCTTCCAATGTAGCTTTCCCTCCTTTAGCTCAAGTAGTTTCTTCACCCCCTCCAATACTTTCTCCCACTTTTGCCCCTGAAGAGCCACCATTTCCATTTGGTGTTCCAGCTAATTCTCCTCATGGTTTCTCACTCCCTCCTTGTAATCCATTACACGATGGCTCACCCCAAATATTCCCGATCCAGAAACTGTGGTGTGTGGCTAAGCCTAGTGTTCCTGAAGAAACACTGCAACAGGCTATGGACTATGCTTGTGGAGAGGGTGGTGCTGATTGCATGGAGATCTCACCGCAGGGAAACTGTTATAATCCAGACACCTTGGTTGCTCATGCCTCCTATGCTTTCAACAGTTACTGGCAGAAGCACAAGAGAAGTGGTGGAACATGCAGCTTTGGAGGAACTGCCATGTTGATAAATTCTGACCCAAGTAAGCATGCACTATCTATCTTGTCTTGTTTTTTCTCAAATCTGTTCTAGCTTTGTGTTATTGTTTTCTTTTTTCTTTCATCTTGTTTCCCTTCATTAATAAAGAGTGTTACTATTGGTTTGCAGGTTTCCTTCACTGTCGGTTTATTCTTAGCTAAGTGAATAGAAGTGGCGTGGCGACTTTCTGTTTTTGTTGCAGATAGTGTGGAGGATTTTATGTTAAGGTGACTTTTCTTTTGATTAACTAGCAATCGGTTTATGTATAATGTATGGACCAACTTAAAACTTCTATATTGGGATCTTGTTGGACTAACTTAATACTTTCTAGCTTAATTGTTATGTTGTTTCTCCATATGATATATAGGTATTAGTAGTAGTAAGTTGGAGTTCTGTTCTAAATTACTTACTGATTGAATCCTATTTGCCTACGCAGAGTTTGTTTTATTCAGTGAATTTGACCATCAATTTTCTACTAGAATTGTCTTATGTTTTAGCTGTAAGAATAAGAAAAACAGCCTTTATTTCTGCTTTGTTACGCTAAATTATTTAATGTCGTCAACAATTGTGATATTTTAAAAGGTGTTTAATCAAAATTTTAACCCGAGGAGCATAACGAAGAACATAGAAAGTTCTGTTTAGGTTTTATGATGGGATTGCTCATTCAAGGGTAGGAGGAACCCTTTTGGGGAAGGGGGTACCTCAAACTTTTTTTGTTGAGACTGAAGGTCTGGTGGTGAAAATTACTCAACTCTAGCTCTCATATCATATGGTGTCCTCAACTGCATGTAGGCAGTTCCCAAACTCTTTTATTTTTAATTAACGTGTTTGGATTCCAATTTGGAATTGAGTATAGAATTAGAACATTGAGGAGTTTGGTGAATGCTGAGTTTTTGTAACAAGATACAAGGAAACATTTGGATTTTTTTTTGTGTGGCGTTTTTAATGTCGTTTCAAATTCCTTCATTGTCCATCCCCTTGATTTCAAATATTCTTCCTCTGTATTTCTGAGATTTCTTTCCTTTTCTTATCTAAAATGTTTTTTCCTCGAAAACCAAGCTGGGCTTGAATCTTCTGGCACATAAGAAAAATTATTTGAGGGCGCTTGCATTGGAATGTCATTGAGTATTTTCGATTGAATTGAATATTGGTTAGTTCTCTACTGAGTTGTCCATTTGTCGTATGCAGTGGTAATAAGTTGGAAACGATTCTGTTTATAAAAAACGTTGGAACTTGGAAATTATTCTATCAGAGACATGTAAGTTTTATAATGAATTTGTTATTTAGACTTTAAAAAAATGTTGTGAATTTTTTTAAGTTAGGAGAGATAAAATTTACATACTTTTTTTTTAAAATTGAGGACTGAATTCGTTAATATAAGAGTTATATGACTTTGAATACATTTGAAAAAAAAAATATAGAAACTAAAATCGCATTCTTTCCTTTAAAATTTTTCTCAAAGGTTAAAATGTACTGATACTATGATTAATACAATTTTGAAAACCAGTTTAATAGTTATAATAATAAATAAATATGGTGTACCATTGTGAAGTTTTGTCCTCTCAACTTTTTCGACTTCATCATTCATGGTCCACCTGCTGCAGCTTTTTACCGTTTGTTTTATATTTTGTTCTTTTCTGCAAGAAGGTGAAACAAGATTCAAGAAAATGCCTGCCTAAAAAGACCTTGGTGGGTGATTATTGGATGATTGATTGAGACTAGAGGCTAAAAGAGCATGAAAAAGGAGCAACGGTTAGCCACAGTATACTCAACGTACTTATTCATAAACAAATATATCATATTTTATGTGCAATCATAAGGACCTTAATCAGATTTATTCTTGTGCCTATTCACTGAAATCAAAGGATCAAAACCAGTTCACAAAAGAAAATAGGATCGAAACCAGTAAAGTAACAAAAAAACACCTGTGAATATATTCAAACGACACGGAGCAATAGTCTAGGATGGACCATTTTATTATTTCTGGGCCAGACCTTCCAATTTAAGAGTGGGTGTTGCTACGTGCACCCACCATAATTGCTGGTACACTCATCACAACCGTATGATTTCTATTTTGTCTTTCCATAAAATTGATACAGATTATCAATTCCTAAGTGTTTTATATGATTTTTTTTATTTTTTTTATCAAAAATATGTTTTATGAATTAATTTAAAATTAATGACTCGTGCATGAATTAAACATGTGACTTTCGCGTTATTAACATAACGTTCCAAGGTTTATTATATTATAAAATAATTAATGTCGTTATTTGTAACACTAAATTTTTTAAAGTATATTTAATGTACACGTAAATTTAGATAATAAATTTTGTGACAATTAATTTTGATCTAATAATTAACTTGTTTACATATATAAATTGTAAATAAAAATCATAGGTTTATTAACATAAATTTACTAATGTATTTTTTACATATATAAATTTTAAATAAAAATCTTAGGTTTCTTAAAAATTCATATATGTAAACATATTAATTATTATATCAAAATCATTTGTCACAAAACTTATTATCTAAATTTACATGCGCATTAAATATACATTAAAAAAATTTAGTATTATATATAACAACATTAATTATTTTATAATATAGTTGCCCTATTAGCTCAGTTGGTTAAAGTGTCGTGCTAATAACACGAAAGTCACAAATTTGATTCCTGCTTGGACTATTAATTTTAAATTAATTTGTAAAAGATATTTAAAAAAATCGTATGGGCTACTTACATATTGACCAATCCATATCAATTTTATGGATGGGCAAAATGGAAATTGCATAAGTTATGCTAGGTGTACCAACAATTTGCATGGTGCGCATAGCAACACCCTTTAAGAGTTGGTAAAGAAGCTAAAGAAAGCCCATTACCCAAAGAAGAAAATTAAACCCATGAGAATTGGGTTGTTGTTTCCTGCAGGACCAGCACCTTTCCATATTTTTTTTTTACTTTTGAATTGATTATTTTGAAAACCAAAAAGTGTAAACCAATCTGGAATATAATTTTATATTTCAGATTGGTTAATCTGAAAGCCAATAAATAAAGGGTTCAAGAAGCAACAGTCTCAGAATTACTTGACTAAACTACGAGCTTCGTATATAAGGTTGTTCTATTTCCACTCCCCTTCATCACTAATACACTTCCCTTTTGATTATCTTTTTCAAAAAAGGCAAAAATGTCCTACAAAATACACTGCCATTTAGGTTGAGTTTTCCACTTCCAGATTTCAAAACCTTACGTCCTCTCCCTTTCTCTCATTCAAACTTCAAGCTTCCCCTTCATTTTTGTTCTACCTCTCATCACCTGAACACTGTCCACTTATTGTTGTAGCCTAAATGGACGGTCACCACTCACCACCAATTTCACATTGGGTCATTGGTGGAGAGGCTTGGTTCTTGAAACATTGATTGGTGATAACAATTTTGCAAAGCATACTCTTTGTTTAAGCTTTGAGTGCAGGAAAAACCAATTTTTGCACTGTTCATGATTTGGGGCAAACTTACTTGTTTTGAAGAATAAGGATTTTATTATAATCTCTAGAGCAATTTCTGGAATACAACTCTGAGACGCTGGGAACAATTTCTGAAATGTAAGACTTATGGATGATGCAAAGGGGAGTGTAGTTTCTGGGTATTTTGGAAATAGCAAGGAGAGTGTACTAGTAACAAGGGGAATTGGAAATAGCAAGAGCCTTGTTTTTTAATCAATGGTTTATTGTTTCAGTCTTTTCAGAAGCAAATTTTCCCTGGCTCAAGGCTCTATCCATTTAGACCAAAAACGAAAAGGTTCAAACTTCAAACCATTGCGCTAACCTAATTCCCATTTGCACTTTTAGTACTAAGCACTGTGGTTGACCTTGAATAACAGAAATATTTACTCTACTAGCAATTTTTCAACTTCCATTTTTTATTATTAAACGAAATTTTACATTGATTTCACAAATAAAGAGTATTGGAAGAGATAATTACAGAAGAAATAGAATATTTCCCTTGCTTAGATGGGTTGAAAAAAGTTATAAGAATGAATTTTGTAGTAGTTGGGTTTTACTAAAATTATTTTACACCTGTGCAACTAAAAAAAAAACTATTTTGCACCCAAAGACGTGAAATGAGGAGGGGAGGAATGGTTGGTGGTGTTTTATTTTATTTTATTGTTGTTTTAACTTTTTAGAAATCAAATAATTTTTGTAACATAAAAAATAAAGAATATTTTTTTAATTAATGAGGTAGTTTTTTTATAGGTTTTCGGAATTAAATTTATCAGTTTTAAAATATATTTATTCCTTTTTATATTTTTTAACTAATCCAAACAATCTGAGAAAAAAATCTGCAATTTTTTCTTTAATATTTTTATTCATTCAAACAATACGTCATTTTCACCCCATTTTTTATTTTATTTTTTATCTCAGGTTTCTCTTCACTCTTTCTCATCTATTGTCTAAGGAGAGCATAAATACAAGCCTCTTTTCGAATAAAAAATTGATCATTGTTTTTCTAATTACTAATAATAGGTAGCTATGCAACTGAATTAGATTAACCAATAATCCCCATGCAGTTTAGTAATTAAATTAAAAATTATTTCTTTGACGTGAGTTGAAATTAAGTCACCTTTGTATGATTTATGTATTATTTAATCATGTAATGTTATGTAGCTTACATAGTAGTATCAGATAATTCAGTTTATTTTTTTGTTATTTGTAATTAATGTCTTATGATCTTTTTGTAAATATGATATTTTATTTTTAAATTAATATTTTATTAAAGAATACTTTTATCCCTAATTAATTTCTATTCTTTCTCATTCTAAACTTAGTTTTTTCTACCGTGTGTATAATTTTTCTCATCATCGTCAATAGTAAAACACTTCTATTCATTCCTTGTATTTTACAAAATACCAATAAAATTTCTCCAAATTCCCGGCGCCGCTTCCTTAGAAAGTGTATTTTGCAAGAGATAAGACTTGATTTAGAATCAGGAATAATAATAATTAATTAGAGATAGAAATATCTTCTAATAAAACATTAAATTAAAAATTAAAAATATAATTGAGCTTTCAATAA
This sequence comes from Glycine max, assembly GCF_000004515.6. Taxonomy (NCBI): domain Eukaryota; kingdom Viridiplantae; phylum Streptophyta; class Magnoliopsida; order Fabales; family Fabaceae; genus Glycine; species Glycine max. The sequence goes on from NC_038247.2 coordinate 3,653,481, forward strand.
AATACTAAATTACCTAATGTGACAATATAAGTCACATGATGTTATATAGTTAAATGATACATAAGTCAAATGACTTATTTTTAAATAACACCAAGTTATCAGCCTAAACTAAATAGAGACTTTCTTCTTCTTTCTCCCTCTTCTTTTTCTTGTGTCAAACAAATCAGTTTTTAGGTAATCTATTTCAAAACAGGAGTGCTTTTTAAAACATAATATTAATATCAATTAGGACGTAATTGTGACATTATCTTCCCGGCAGCACTGGCCTCCTTTGTCTAATCCAACCTTAATTTTTAGACAGAAGAAAGAAATAGACTTATCATACAAAGACAGTGCTAACAGAAAATTTCCACTTGTCCTTGACTTGAAAATAGCTAAGCTGCATGCACAAAATTAACGGAGTAATTTATGTATAAACTCGGTTTATATTCCCTTTGTATATTCAACCCGTTCATACATGTTTTGTGTAATCAGACTCAAAATTCCTTGTACTAAGTTGACTTCATATAATAACTTTAGAAAATTGAAGAATGCATTGACTTTTTTAACTTCATGATTATTCATTGTAATTTCTTCTAAATAAAATAAGATAAAATATTAATCAAAATATCTTTGTATTTCACATAAAATAATTCAGTTGTTATATATTTTTCATAATTGAGGCTTAAAAACTTATAATTTTTTTGAAGTAATGTGAATGGTATGTTTTAAAATTAAGGGAGTAAGTGAATATATGAATTGTTAAGTATTGAGTCTATACATGCATTATTAAATAATGCCGTCCAATCTTGACTTCAAGTTTATAACTAACCAATTGTCTTTTTGTCCTTATATCCAAACCAATGAATTAGTCAATTAAACTAAGACAAGGGGGAAAAGAAAAAGAAAACACCCACTGGTGAGCACCTTTCTTTAATTCCTTGGTGAAAAGGAAAAGAAAAGAAAAACATTTCAATCTTCTACGTCTCTCTCTTTTCATGGCAAACTGGCAATCACTTTCTTTCATGTCTCCTTCTGTCTCTGACCATCTCCGTAGAAGTATCTATGGTCTATCTTATTAAACTCTAAAATAGTAAAATGTGACTAGAGGAGTGAGCTTCTACACCTAAATTATGTTTAATTAGTGGCAATTAGGCAAGACTTAGCATGCTCGAACCTTGCCTACCACTTCCATTCACATAATTGACTAATACCAATAATAGTATATGTAGTTTAATTACAGGATATAATTAATCAAACTTGGGGTCGTTTTATTGACCTAATGATTTAAGACTATCTTGGTGTAGAGATTAGTCAGTCAAATCATTACTTTTTATTCTGTTGGGTTTAGCGAGACGCGTAAAGACACTGATCCGTGATCACTTCACTCGTGCATCCTTCTCCTTCCTTTTACTTTTTAATTTATTTTTTCTTTTAATGTTCACATCAGATAATTACAATTGCAGGTAGAGAGACCTTTTAACCTATAGCGTAATAGACAATTTTAAAATTGGAAAGTTTGGATGCATGCAGTGGCGGGAGTACTTGATGTTTATACTTTTTTAATTGCGAATGTAACAAATAATTGAGTAATAAATTAAAGAGAGATTTTTACTCGTCGTCTTTCTTCTATATATCTTTCAATTACAAAGCACAACCAGTCAACCATACAATGATAAAACCACATTCGTTATTCTATAACACACCAGGGTGACTTTTATCAAAAGTATGTAATTTTTTTATTTTTTTATTTGAGGGTCACTTTCAAATTATTATTAAAAATAAAATAAATTGTACCAGATAATTTCTGAGTTAAAAATTGTAATATCTTTTATAATTTATTATTTTATTTTTTTAATTGGAGTCATAAATTTTTTACAATTTCATTTTTTTATTTATGACTTCAAAAGTTATATATGTTTTTTTTTAATCTTACCCACTTTGAAGTTGTAAGTTTCTTTTTTACCTTTAAAGTTTTTTCTTTTAGAATTTTTCATTTATCTTTTTTTCTTTTGTTTTGCTTTCAATTTTTTAAAAAATTGTAAATAATTTTATTTATTTAATTATTTGAATATTATTTTATTTAATATATTTTGTATATTTAAAATTTAGATAATTTTGTAATAATGTTATTGAATTTCATTTCTTTTGTAAATGAAATAAAAAAAACTAACATAATGTTATTTAATATATTTTTTGAATATTTTTTATTTTAAATACTTAAATTTTAAAAAACTAAAATTTTAAAATAAATATTAAAATATTTTGTTATTAATATTAACTTATACTTTATGAAATAATATTATTTATTTTGTATAAAGAATTTATTATTAACAACATCTAATAATTTAGTAATAAAAGTAGTTTTTAAATTAAAAATAACATAATACATTAATATAAAATGAAGAATATAAATTAAAGAGAAACATAAAAAATAAAAATTATATTATATTTATTTAATAAATAAATAAATAAAATTATGTACAATATTCATAAAAATTTGAAAGCAAAACAAAAGAAAATAAAAAATTCTAAAAGACAAAACTTTAAGGGTAAAAAAGAAAACTTGCAACTTCAAAGTCGAAAGATTAAAAAATATATAAAAGATTTTACGATTTTAATTAAAAAAAATTATAACAGATGTGACAACTTCTAACTCAGAAGTTATAATATCTATTACGACTTATTGTATTTTTATAATAATTTGAACCAAATAAAAAAAAAATTACACGTTAAAAGTCTACGTGTCAGCATTGGAAAAACATATATACTTTTTGACTTTCAGAAACTTTAAAATTTTAATTTGATAATAGTTTCACTTAAAACTTCAAATTAGTATATATTATAGTTTTCAGAGTAAATTGTAATATAAGAGTTAAGACCATCTAATGCTTGTGTAAGTTATACTCACTCTTTAAAAATAAGTAATACCCTTTGAAATATTGCATGGAAAAAGACATGTGACCGGAAACTATTCAATTATGAGCACTTGTTTGGTGTAAATTCAGAACTAGGAGAAAATGTGTAATATTTAAAACAAAATATGAAGTGTGAAAGTTAAGTAAACTCTACTTAAAACCATTTATTTTCAATGATATAAGAATCAAGAGGCACACGAACACAACTAACTTCTCAATAATCTAAATAATTTTAGTTGAATTTTAATATGTTTTCCTCTTATATTTTTCATTGTTTACAATATTTTACTCCTATAAATATTCGCATTAAATCCTTGCCTCTAGTTTCTAGCTAGGATGTTTCCGCGTGCTAAATTCGTTGAAGGTATCTATTAGATCCCTACGGATTTCTCAAACCCCTATTTTCAAAGGCTCCACACAAAAGAACAAATGTGATTACATTTGAAAAGCACGAGTTTGATCACGTTTGACAAAGGAGACAAGGATAAGAGCAAACTCATTTCAGATAAAAGCTTAGCATTAAACTTTTGAAGCAAAGCAAGTAGGCATGCTAGGTATATGGTCAACTCCATCTACCCTTTTGATTGAGTTCTTCCTTTGACTTATAAAATTACTATATACGTTATCCTTTCCATAAATACAGACACAATTTGTAGCTATCTCTTTTCAACTAGCTAGTAGTCATGTCTTAACAAAAATGAATGCCATACCCATTAGCCAAAAAAGATGTGGGGGAAGGATATGAATCGGGTGGCAAGCCCCAAAAAGATATGATGAAAAGGAAAATGAAATCAGAAACAAAGGATAATGCCACTTAGGCGTTCACATTAATACGTTGCTACTGTTGTGACCTACTAACCCCGTCGGCCAGTCCCACATGACACTATTAATTCATCAGTTGAGGAGTGATTGATTCATTTGGGTTATTTTTATAAATTTTTATTATCAAAATGAGTTTTTTTAATAAATTATTAGCATGGATCTCTTTTAATTAAAGTATAGAGTCAAACTAACAATTTGAGCACATGATAGTTCAATAAGCAAAAAGGATAAATCAACAATTTCGAATTGTTATTTTATCATATCAAAATAAAGTAACAACTCAAAATTACTGATTTTTCACTCGAACATTCAACAATTTGAAATTGTTGGTTTGTTGATATAGTTATCTGCAACCGCTAGTTGGTATGCGTGCAACTTGAGTCCACGATAAAAAAAATTACATGATATATGAATCAACACTTGTTCAAGTACAAATGAAAACAATAATATGTTTAACATCGAAAGAGTAGTATGCTTAGCTCCATTTTGAGCAATAACAGCTACATAACATAGATCCTAACATTTGAATTATATAAATTGTTGTTTTGATGTTAAGCATAATGTTATTTTCACGTATACTTGAACTAGTGTTGATTCATATATTCTATAATTTTTTATTATGGACTCGAGTTGCATGTCTACAAATCAAAATTGTTACTTTATTTTGACATGATAAAAGTAATAATCTAAAATTTTTTTTGTCACATCAATATTCAATAATTTGAATGGTTCATCCTTTTTACCTATTGAAATGTCATGTTCTCAAATTATCAATTTAACTTTAAACTTTTATCAAAATAGACTCATATCAAAAATTTATTTTAGAAAAAAACACATCTTAATAAATTTTTTATAAAAGTGACCAAAAAGGTTCAACCACTCCACTTGAGTTTAGTCTTTAGTGAATTACCCGTGAGATTCCCCTTTACATGGGCCACGTGGCAATCGGTCACTGATTGATCCCCTCACCATTACTTTCATGCGTTACCCCATTGCTTCAACCCCACAAAAACAATTATCAATTAAGATATATGAAAAAATTCATGTTAGATTTTTACTGTGTATAATTTTTTTTAATCAACAATAATCATGCATCATGAATACAATTAATCTTTGATTCAATAAATTAAAAAATATTTATGAAGTCTGACCTAAAATTAAAAAAATCAATTAACAATTAATAATATTAAAAACAAAATCAAACAAAACTCTTTTTATGTGCTTATTTGTCTCTCCCCACAGCCCAACACTTTACATAAACTTAGTTATTGTAGTTGGTTTACGAATTTTAAGAAATAATAAGTTAACATATATTTTTTAAAATAAATAAATTTATATTTATACTTTAATTTTAATAAATTAAAATTATTAAATATTTAATTCAATTCAATTACTTCATTACTTCTTTTAAAATTAATCTTATTTTAAAAATAATCTTAACGCTAATTAATTTTTCTTTTACCATTACTAAAGTAATAAATGTATTAAAGAATGTGATGAAAAAAGAACAAGAAAAATAATACTAATAGAGTGAAGGAAAATGCAGTTGAGTACGAACAACTTTTATTTAAAAAAGTGAAGGAATATTATTGTTGGAGAATGTAAAAGAAGGATAAGTTGTAACGGAAAAACAATACTAGTATTTTACAAGGATCCATCCATGAATGGTTAGTAATTCCCACTGTTCATATTTACTTCATAACAATTGGTTCGCACCAAATAGCGTTACTCATGAAGGAAAATATTAAGAGAAGTTAACGTATGCTTATTCCTTACAAAAATGATACATTTATGAGTCTTTGTTATACAGTACTAGTAAAATTCATATTCTTAGTTTTACTCATTATTACTGTTACTTTTCGTCTTTTTATAATATACAAGTTATAATATAAAATATATTATCGCTTATTTTATTTATAAAAATATCATACATACATATATATATATATATATATATATCCAGGGATGAAACTAAAAAAAACGGTCAGGGGACGAAAATTTAACGCAAGATTTGAAAAAGATAAATAAATCTTAATATAATTTTTTTTTAATATGATGCAATATTTACCATGTTAAAAAAGAAATCATGTTACGTATTTACTCTTGACCTTAGTGTCTTTGAAGATAGAAAAAGGAAATACATGTTTGAGAGAAGACGACAAACTCAAAAATAAAGTAAAAGAATAAAAGGAAATACATTATTTGATTACTTCAGATACCTTATTACAATGCACACCTAAACATTTATAAAACATAAAAACTATTAATTTATGTATTTTGAGTTTTAACTTTTTTTTATCCTGTGGAAAGATTTTTGAGTTTTAACTAAACATAATATAAAGTGTATCATTACTGATATTATTTTTTGTAAACCTACAAATAACGTGTAAAATAGGTATAAGGAGTAAAAGAATAAGGGTGGTATATTAGTAAAATAAAAAGGAAAGCAAGATGAGAATTTAAAAGGGGAAAATATTAGTGTATGCATAAAAAAAATCTGCATCAGGGGGCGATTGCCCCTTTTTCCTTCAACCTAGTTCTGCCCTGTATATTGCAAAATACTAATAAAATTTGAACCAAAACAATGTCATAATGTGGTGGTTGTTTTTCAACAAGATATATATTGTTTAATTTTAATGATTTTGAGTGTTTTTGTTTTTTGTTTTTTTCTTGATATTTTATTTAACATCTTTTAGCTATTTTTTTCTAATTCATTTATATGATGTCTATGCTGCAAAATCTATGTATTTTTCTATTTCTAAATATGGTGACAGAAAAACTAATAATGATAGGTGACTCCTTTTATTTTACACAACAGTAGCTAATAATTACAGAAAAAAAATATCATCCATACAAAGTTAATTTTTAGCATACAAAAACTTATTTGTGTATACATGTATATAATATAATGATTTTTTTATACTGCATAATCTATTAATTATTGAACAGCTCTCTTTAAAACTTTGTACAGATGATATATTTCTTACGATAAATAAATTATCCACCAATTTAACCGTTACCAATTGCCTCCTATTATTGGCCTGAGCTAGTAGTAATCTTCATGGAATAGACCACACGCCTACATCCACATAATGAAAAGCACAGATCCAAATAAAGGTTAAAAAGAGTGCTTATAAACATATACGTCAAGATCCTATAATTCATTTTCGGTCTATTTTTTTTACTTGTTTCTCTGTATTTTTTTAATTATATCTATCATTTTTCCTGGTGCTTTTTCTTTTTTCTATCCATTTCTCCTCTCTAATCCATCATGAAATGATGTGGACTTCTACAGTTTCAGTTAAAAATATAAGACATTACAGTCCCGTTATTTCTATTTAGCCATAAATAATTAATAAAAATATAATTATATTTTAATCCCATACGTTTATATGTATATTAAAAATTCTCTCAAAATAAAGAAAATGATACATATTGTCTCACTTTTATCATATAAAATAACTAAAAAATAATGACATCTGACAGGTCATACCTTGATATTCATTTGCTTGTATAACATTGAAAACAAAAACTAATCAGAGAAAGTTACCATTCAATTCGATTTCAACGGAAAGCCTAAAACTAACCAACAGAATCATACAACTCGCAAGTTCTTATTGCACCCAAAAAAGGCCAAGTGCCCATATCAGTAGAGGCTTACAT